>NC_091955.1:16133434-16433434 GCF_031021105.1 Erythrolamprus reginae | reverse complement strand
TGCTGTTTTTATCACTGTTGTTAGCCGCCCCAGTCCACGGAGAAGGGCGGCATACAAATCCAATCAATCAATCAATCAATAAACAAACAAACAAACAAACAAACAACTAACTCCTCACCCAAGATTGAAGACAGGACGAAAGCCATTAAGCCACAATAGGAATTGCCCAACACCTTTAAGGAACCCAAGTCCCTTCATTGCCTCATTCCAGAGCAGTGGATATTTGCATTTCCTCTTTTGCCTGTAGAGCCAGCTATGACCCCTACATAACCCTTACATGACCACATAGGAATCTGACAACAACCAATAGAAAATTAAAGGACATGTTCTTGCATAGGAAGAGGAAGCTCAAGTATGAAGCCCAAAGAAGGTATAAAAAGCCCTCATTCTCAACACCATTTTGTCAGCTGCACCGGAACCATAAACACTGATAGTTTTGTTCATTATTAAACCAACTTTCCAATCAGTCTCCATGTTTCCAGTGTCTTTCTCCCAGGTTGGGACTGAACTAGATGAGTTTTCCTTCCAGCATGTCTACATACATACATACATTTAACTTTTTAACTTATACAGATTTTTAATTTAGTGGGGAAAAAGGAAAGAAAGAAGGAGTAGCCAAGTTAATAACTTTAAGTAGCCACATTAATAGCCAAGTATTTTTGTGCATGCGTGGAATAAAATACACATCAATAATAACATGATCCAGAAATATCTTTTATGAGTGGATATAATTTCCTCATTATTCTAATAATTGTTTTATCGCCTGAGCTTTTATGGGAAATGTTTAAAGCATCAGGTTCCCTCTTTACAGTAAAGTTACCATCCTCTATTGAAGCAAAATTGCTTCACTTAGTTTCTGAGGTCACTTACTCTGCAAACAAAAGACCATCTGCCTTTTATCTTAATTTAAACTTTGAGAGCAAGTTATACTAAAGTCACTGTGAAGTGTTAAATGTCTGTCTCACAATGATCCTTATTAATGAATTTGAATGGTTGTCAATAACTCTGCATTAGTGTTGGTCACAGAAAGCACTTGAAGCCACACTCTATAATGGCTATTCAGAGCCTACTCATCAGAATTGGCTTTCTGCCTAATTTACTATTTATAGCAGGAAAAAAAACCCAATTATTTGAAAGACAAAAATCTCGGTTTGTTACAGAGTTTTGAAAAGGAGGATCTCTTTCTAGTGCTAATCTTTGTCAAAATGGTTGGGCTTTAAGTAGTTTGCTTTCCACTCCTTGACTTTTTTTAGAACATATATGATTTTAGCAATTTTCTTTCTGATACTTAATGGGTACATTTACTAAGAATGCTGGAGATTTAATTTAATATTTACTAAGTAGAAGCATCATAGGGGCAAATGACTAATACCGGGTCACACAAATATTTTAAAATACAGATATAAAGAAATGGTCAAGCGTCATTGAAACAGTGAATGCTTATTCCATTCCTTTTGAGGACTTGTTTTATACAAATAGAGCAAAGTACATAAATTTCTCTTTCTTTCTCTCAGTTAAGTTACTAATATTTGGCCTTGTTACCTGCAGGAAAATATAGAAACATAGAAACATAGAAGACTGACAGCAGAAAAAGACCTCATGGTCCATCTAGTCTGCCCTTATACTATTTCCTGTATTTTATCTTACAATGGATATATGTTTATCCCAGGCATGTTTAAATTCAGTTACTGTGGATTTACCAACCACGTCTGCTGGAATTTTGTTCCAAGGATCTACTACTCTTTCAGTAAAATAATATTTTCTCATGTTGCCTTTGATCATTCCCCCAACTAACTTCAGATTGTGTCCCCTTGTTCTTGTGTTCACTTTCCTATTAAAAACACTTCCCTCCTGAACCTTATTTAACCCTTTAACATATTTAAATGTTTTGATCATGTCCCCCCTTTTCCTTCTGTCCTCCAGACTATACAGATTGAGTTCATTAAGTCTTTCCTGATACGTTTTATGCTTAAGACCTTCCACCATTCTTGTAGCCCGTCTTTGGACCCGTTCAATGTTGTCAATATCTTTTTGTAGGTGAGGTCTCCAGAACTGAACACAGTCTTCCAAATGTGGTCTCACCAGCACTCTTACTTATATGTTTGATAAGTAAAGTCTTCTGTCTGAATTGAAAGTTTTACCATTGGTTCAATTATTGAATTTAATGACGAGGCAGCTTATTTTTTATTTTATGTTAAGTGAAGCAACTTGCCTTATTGGTTATTTTGTGGACTGAAATCTGTTTTTCAGTAGGCTTTTATCATTTCTTTGAGAATTATAGAAACTTTGAAGTCAATATTCTGTGTACACACACACACCATTTTAAAAATATTGACATACCGGTATGTGATATCTGATATAACCCCATGCATTCTTCCTTGTAATTAGTTTTGTGCAATATGAAGTTTTATTGGGCATATTATAAAGGCAAGAGCATGAAATTGGATGTTGTGACTGGAAGTGTCACCAACTACTGGAATCATACTATGATATGTGGTGGGCTTGTGCACAAGGTAAAATATATTGGACTAAAATTAGGTTGTGGCTAGAACAGATGACGCAGCTACATATTGAACTGAAACCAGAGATATTTTTGCTAGGGTTTCTATACACACACACACACACACTTATTCTATTCTATTCTCACAACATATAAAACAATATACAATATATATCTATCTATCTATCTAAAAAATCCAATTAATATAGCTAAAAAACTTTAAAAACTCTAATAACATTTAAAATCATTCATTCCCATTCACACATCAAGACATACTACACTCGTCGGCCAGGGGGCTAGGGTCTAATGGCCCCAAGCCTGGTGGCATAGATAGGTCTTTAAACTGTTATGGAAGGAGAGGAGGGGGGGCAGTGCAAATCTCTAGGGGGAGCTGATTCCAGAGGGCTGGGCCCCCCACAGAGAAGGCTCTTTCCCTAGGTCCCGTCCTATTGCCAGAAAATTATAGAAAAGCAGATTATTTGATGATACATGTGTTAACTGCTGCTACAGTTGTATATGCTCAACTTTAGAAAAAAGGAGTTACCTGGGGAAGAAAAAGCGATAAGGAAAATATTAGATTGTGTAGAAATGAATAGACTAACATTAGCAATTAGAGATAAAGAACAGATAATTTATTTGACTTCTATGCCTCCTAATCCTGTGGGACTCAGGGCGGCTAATTTATAGAATATTATATGGTTCAGGAGATATTTTATAAGTGGATAGAACAAAGGAAAGGAGTGTGAAACTGAAGAAAATAAATGAGTAAGAAATGTAATATATCAAGATAAAATAATATGTTGAAAAAAGAATAAAAGGTAATGTATCAATAGAAAATTGTAAAAAGGTATAAGAAAAAGGTGTAAAATCTTACATACGTACGTACATACATACATACATTGATGTTGTGGGTGATGCTATTGAATACTACTATAATATGGCAAAATATTCAGGGGATTCTTGGGGAAATGTTTTTTTTTTTAAGTTTAAAAAACTAACCTTTAGGATTTAACCTAGACAAACTGTGGAGTTCTTAAGGCAAGATCAAGCATTTGAATAATTTTATCTTACTATCAGTAATGGTTTAGCCTCAGTGCCTTTGTTTGTTGTGGTAATTCTTTCATTGCAGATAGCATCACTTCTTCTGATGTGGTGTAAATGACTAGCTTATTGTTCCTGCTCTTGTCAGACTAAACCATAACTTTTGAAAGTCCCAGTTTAAGGCCTCCAGGGCTAGTTTAGTGACAGCATTTCCTGCTGTGCCTGTTTTTAAAATATTACCTCAGGCCTATTTATTACATGTGATGATACGATAAAACTTTCTGGAAATATCTGTAAACCAGCTTTTCTATAAAATGATATAACTTCTAGTGTTGGAAGATTTTTTGGTGAATATTATTCTATTATAATAATACCCAATTATATTATTCTGGTGAATAGCAATAGGTGTGCAATATTTCTTTCCCTGGAATTTTAGAAAATAATAATAATAATAATAATAATAATAATAATAATAATAATAATAATTTATTAGATTTGTATGCCGCCCCTCTCCGAAGACTCAGGGCGGCTCACAACAACGATAAAAACAATATTATAATGGCACAAATCTAATATTAAAAAACTAAAAACCCTATCATAATTAAAAACCAAACAGCACATACATACCAAACATAAATTATAATAAGCCTGGGAGAAAGATGTCTCAAATCCTCCATGCCTGGGGGGAAGACTTGTTACAATTGATAACATAGTCTGAACCAGTAGCGGGTTCCTACCAGTAGATCAACACCATCCTATCAGTAGCAAAACCAGGTCTGTGTCTCCTTCTTTCTTTCTTGATTTGATTTGATTTGATTTGTATGCCGCCCCTCTCCGGAGACTTGGCGCGGCTAACAGTAACAATAAAACAGTGTACAATAGTAATCTAATACTAAAAACGATTTAAAAACCCATTAACATAAAAACCAACCATACATACATACATACCATGCATAGAATTGTAAAGGCCTAGGGGGAAAGAGGATCTCAATTCCCCCGTGCCTGGCGGTATAGGTGGGTCTTAAGCAGTTTACAGAAGACAAGGAGGGTGGGAGCAGTTCTAATCTCCGAGGGGAGTTGATTCCAGAGGGCCGGGGCCACCACAGAGAAGGCTCTTCCTTTGGGGCCCGCCAGACGACATTGTTTAGTCGACGGGACCCGGAGAAGGCCAACTCTATGGGACCTTATCGGCCGCTGGGATTCGTGCGGTAGCAGGCGGTTCCGGAGGAAAAGTTATGCAATAAATCAATAAAGTGTTATTCAGAGAAATTAGCGAAAAAATATTATGGAGTTACAACAAATGTGAGATTTTTGACAAACATGAATTAAGTTAATTCTGAATTGTATGATTAGATCAGATTGCATTCTGTTTATAATTAGGTGAAGATATCAATCCGTAATTGAGCGGGAAAATATTAACATCAGAAAATAATAATCGATTCCTAAGTGACAATACATCACCTGACACGAAAGATGGATCAATGTCATTAGCAAGCAATGAAAAAGTATGTTTCAGCTTAATCAATTCTCCCAATACTACATTGTCTTGCCTTGTGATCATACCATAAGCATAACTCCTTACGCAACAAGAATTAGAACTCAGGCCAGACAGTCATGGAAGTTCAGGAGAACATTCCTATCTGAACAGAAGGACTTGCATTGGAGCATTGATGTGCTTAATGTCCCATGAGATGTTGTTACAATTTGAAGGGATTTACAATGTGTTTTTTCTGTCCTTTGTAAATTGCTCAAAGCTGTTACGATGTACAATATATAAGATGTATAAAGAATTGTCTGCCAAGTGCTTCTCCGTACTGAAGGAGCGGGTCCAGCAGTCACATGGGTTGCTCATGTCCAATCCGGTGGAACTGAGCCTAGTATTAAAAAAGCTTGCCGGATCCGCCCCTTCCCCAGAATTCGCTCAGTTCGCATATCCTGCGGTTGTATTGTGATAGCTCGTTCAACATTCTAACACCTTCCCTTCGATCTTTCCTTCAAAAAGTAGTAAGATTTATTGTCTTTATTCATTTACTTGCACTAATTGCGCCAGCCGTTTAAAAGAAAAAAAGAAAAAAAAAAATAAAGCGGCTCGGCTTTTTTCCTTGGGAGAAGTTGCGGTTTCGTTTTCCCCCGGCGGTTTTTGCTGGTTACGATTCCTGCGGCCGCTTGTGGATTCTTCTAATCCTTTGGCCTGGAGGTCCTGGTGCAAGTATTTATATATTGAATTATTGATTATTTATTGTATACAAAATATTTAAGGGCTTAAGAAATACCTCCTGCGGAGTGAGACGCCTTCTAGTCTCCTGGACTTAGTCGATCGCTTCCCCTTTAAGTATTTACGGGGCGATTTTTTCGGCGCGAAGGCCTTCGCGCCCTTTTTAAATCTAGGCCTCTCGTGTTGGCCTCCTGCCAGCCCCGTAGGCCTCAGTCCACCGCGTGGATCCCGGAGCGGGCCTTGGGGGTCCCAGGCTAAATTCTCCACCGGCTAAGCCTCCAACCAGAGTGCCTTGGTTTACTTAATTACAAAGTTTAGGGAGGCTGGCCCCGCTGGATTTGGGGGCACGAACTCTGGGTTTGCCCAGATTGTCCTCAAGTTTCAGCAGCTTCGAGGCCTCGAAGCAGGATCCATTCCTCTTGGGAAGTCCTTGAAATTCTTCTCCTTATTATTCAGTTATTGGCTCAGCCTTGTCTTCTGTTAATTGTCAGACTATGGCTACTTTTCCCAAGAGAGGCACAACTAAAGGTCCCAGAGAGGCCAGGCCTACAGGCGATGAAATTACTAGTATCCCCCAGGCCTCTTCCTCCTCTTCTCCAGGGGCCCGCCCCTCGACCAAGGTCACCAGGGCCGAGAAGAGAAGGGACCTAGCCCTACAAAAAATCCATGACAAATCAGCAAAACGTTTGAAAGTGCAGGCCCAAGTAATCAGTAGTCAAGACCCCCCAGAGGCTTCTAGTCTACCTCCTTCTGGGGTCCCTGTGTTATCTCTGGATGAGCCAAACCTAGACAGACCCCAACCTAACCTATGGGGCATAGGTCCAGAGGAACCAGATATTATTGAAGATTCCCCCCAGCCAGGATCTTCCCAGGCCTTTAGGAATTCTTCTGCCATTTCTGCTGATATTTCCAGTTTACCTCCTGAGTTCCAGTCTATATTTGCTGTGCTGTCCAAAGCCATTGATGCCAAACTCTCCACCATCAATGAGCCTCCCTTACCTCTTCCTCCTTCTCGCTCCTCCCGCCCCTTGGGTTCTTCCCCAGCGGTCAGAGCTCCTATTCAGGATGATTCAGATTCCTCCCAGGATGAATATGAGGATATAGAGGATGATGAGGATGCTTTTCAAGGCTTATCAGATGATGAGGAATCCCAAATAAAGGTTCCTCCTCCAATTACTATTTTTCCCTCTCAATTATTCAAATCTCTCCTCCTCAAAGCTAGAATTTCTACGGGATTAGCGGCCCAGGAGAAACAATCCTCCACTTCCACTGATCCCCCAGAGGAGAATTTACCTTACTTCACAGAGGAACAGGAGGATAACGAGGTAATTCCTATGCCTAAATTGTTTAAAGATGCCTTACTCAAACAGTGGGAATTTCCAGCATCTGGCCTTAATCCCTCCACCAAGGATAGAAAGTTGTACAAACTTTCCTCTTCCTATGAAGAGCTTCTATCCTTTCCCAAACCAGATGAACCTGTCAAGATTCTTCACTCGGCAGCGGCTGTGCCAGGCGAGGCGGAGGAAGTCCTCCGCCCAGAGGACAAGCGCATTGAGCAAATGCTCAAAAGAGGATTCACCGCTGATTCCTGGGCCATTAAAAGTTCTGCAGCGGCTTCCTTTTTCTCCAGAGCCACGCTGCTGTGGCTTCGCCAACTTCAACAGCATATTCCTCCCGATGACTTGAGAGGTCAACAAGACTTCAACAAGGTCTTTGCAGCTGCCCAGTACGTGGCTGATGCCACCTTGCAATCTACTAGATTTTCTGCTAAGTCTATTGCAGCTTCTACAACGGCAAGAAGACTCCTATGGATTCGCCCTTGGCAAGCGGGAGTTCGCCAAAAGTGGCAGTTATCCCAGGGCCCCTTAAAGCGCGACCTTCTCTTCGGTGATCTTCTGGATCCACTCCTCACGGAGACCACGGACAAGAAGAAAGTTTTGGGTCCAACCACAAAAAAGGCTACCAAAACGCAGTCCTTTCGTCGCCCAGGGCGCCAGCAAGATCAAGCGGCTTCCTATCAGAGATCTCCAGGTCAGTATTCCCCCCGCTTTCGTTCCCAAGGTAGGAACTCCAGGGGTAGAGGGTTTCGCTTCCAAAGGGGAGCTTCCTCTAACAGGGCTTCAAAAAAACCTAGATGGTAATCTTACCTCCATTCCCATAGGGGGTCGCCTAGCTCATTTCGCCTCTAAATGGCGTCTCACCTCCAAGGACCCTTGGGTCATTGACACTGTTCAATCAGGCCTTCTTTTAGAATTTATTTCTCCTCCCCCTAAACGTTTTATTTCCTGCCCTTCTCCCAGGTCATCCTCAGATTGTAACCGTATGGAGGAGGCCATTTCTCATCTATTGTCCATCAGAGCCATTCAACCGGTCCCTTCCGATCAGAAGGGCCTAGGTTTTTACTCCATCCTATTTATGGTTCCAAAGTCCTCCGGAGGTTGGAGAGCTATTTTGGATTTAAAGAGACTAAACCTATTCATCAAATATAGGAAGTTTAAGATGCACTCCTTGTCTTCTATTTTGGCCGCCATTCATTCGGGAGATTTCATGGTCTCCTTAGACCTCACTGAGGCCTACCTTCACATTCCTATAGCCAAATGCCACAGAAAACTTTTACGTTTTTCCTTTCAAGGCAGGCATTTCCAGTATAGGGCGATGCCATTTGGCCTTTCCTCGGCCCCTCGAGTCTTTACAAAGCTCTTGGGGTCCCTGGCGGCCTATATCCGGGCGTCTCCCATCCACATTTTATGTTATCTTGATGATATTTTGATTCATGGGAACTCCCTAGAGAGAGTGAAAACAGACCTTTCGGTCGCCATGTCAGTCCTTCAGGACCATGGATTTTCCATCAACTTTGATAAAAGTCACCTCCAACCTTCCACATCCATTTCTCACCTGGGATCCATTATTGATTCAGAATCCTCCCAGGTTTTTCTCTCTCCCGAGAGAAAACTCAGTATAGTGGAGTTAATTTCTAACATTTTATCTAATGCTTCAGTATCCATAGTTACTCTATCTTCCCTTTTGGGGAAGATGGTGTCATGCATAGGCATCATTCCCTGGGCTCGCCTTCATGCTAGGGAACTCCAGTGGCTCCTGGTGCCTTTTCAGAGATCGGGGCACAGCAACTCAAATCGACGCATTGTCATCCCACTGAGTGTTCGCAGATCCTTCAAGTGGTGGAAGTCTCCGGCCATGGACAAAGGATCCCCGTTCAGGTGCCCGGATCAATTTGTCATCACCACAGATGCCAGTCTATCGGGATGGGGCGCCCACGCCCAGGGGATGATAGCCCAGGGCACGTGGTCCCCGGAGGAAGCTTCCAGGCCAATCAATTGGCTAGAGTTAAGAGCCGTTTCCCTGGCTCTGAAGCATTTCTCTCCTCGCATCCCCAACCGGCACGTTCTCATTCTCACCGACAACATTGCCACAAAAAGCCATATCTGCAGACAGGGAGGCACGAGATCCAAGGCTCTCATGAGGGAGGCCCTCAAGTTGGGCCTTTGGGCGGAAAAACATCTCCAGTCGCTCCTAGCCGATCACATCTCGGGGAGTCTCAACGTCCAGGCGGATTGGCTATCCCGAGCAACGATAGACCCAGGAGAGTGGAACCTCCATCAAGACCTGTTCCATCAAATCACCCTCAGATTCGGCCTACCAATCCTGGATCTCTTCGCGACCAATGCGAACGCCCAACTCCCTCGCTTCTATTCCAGATTTCCATCCCCGGGAGCGGAAGCAATCAATGCCCTCCGGAGTCCATGGCCTCCAGGCCTACTCTACGCATTTCCTCCAATTCCAATCCTCCCGGACGTGATTCACAAGGTCCTCACCGAGAGGGCCCGAGTAATCATAATCGCCCCTCATTGGCCCCGCCGGCCCTGGTTCGCGGATCTCCAACAGCTGTCCGTCCAGGACCCTTGGCGACTCCCCGTTTCGGGGGATATGCTGCGGCAGGGGGCCTCTTTCCATCCAGACCCGGAGTGGTTCTACCTCACCGCCTGGCTGTTATCAGGAGAGATCTAGAACTGCGTGGTCATGACCCCGATTCAGTGGAGGTCATTTTAAAGGCCAGAAGGGGTTCGACCAATCGAATCTACGACCACACGTGGTCCAAGTTTCACCAGTGGTGTCTACAGGAAGGTCTCTCCCCTCTGTGCATCCCCATACACAGAATTATTTCCTTCCTTATGCAAGGCTTCCATAAAGGACTTTCCACCAGCACCCTCCGGCGTCATCTGGCAGCCATTTCATCTGTCCTAGGGGGTCCCCGCAGACAGCCTCTCCGATCCTTCCCTGAAGTTCAGGAATTCCTCAAGGGCATAGCCAATCTCAGACCTTCCAAGGTCCACAGGTATCCTTCCTGGGATTTGCCACGGGTTCTCCATTCCCTCACGCAGGCACCATACGAACCCCTAAAATCGGCGTCCCTCAGGTACCTATCCTTTAAGGTAGCATTCCTGGTGGCTATTACCTCTGCCCGACGCATTTCGGAGCTGGCTGCCCTCTCAATCAGGCAGGACCTTTGTCAATTCCATCAGGACAAGGTAGTCTTGCGACTGGACCCCACCTTCTTACCCAAGGTCAGTTCCATGTTCCACAGATCTCAGGACATTGTCCTACCTTCCTTCTGCCTCCAACGAGACCATCCCTTGGCAATTAGATGGCACACCCTGGATCTCACCAGAGCGCTGAGAATATATATCCAACGCACAGGACCCTTTCGGAGGTCAGAAGCACTCTTTGTAGCCTATCATCCCAGAGTCATGGGGGCCAAAGTGTCTTCAACAGTAATAGGCCGTTGGATCAGAGGGACTATATCTAAGGCCTATGAGTCGGCCTCCCTCTCAGTTCCAAGGAACATCACAGCGCATTCCACCAGGAGCGCAGCCACCTCGGCCGCTTGGGCGACTCAAGCCCCGTTGGAGGAGGTCTGCAAAGCAGCCACTTGGGCCTCGCCAAATTCCTTCATCAGGCACTACAAAATTGATTCTTACGCTTCAGCGGACGCTGCCTTCGGCAGAAGGGTACTCCAATCCGTTATCTCACACGATAGCAAGCTAATCCCACCCTAGGGACCATCTATTGGGTATGTCCCATGTGACTGCTGGACCCGCTCCTTCAGTACGGAGAATAGGCGTTGATTGCTTACCTGAACGCCTCTTCTCGTACGGTGAGCGGGTACAGCAGTCACTTCCCGCCCTTATATGTGTCTTCTTTACCTTTCTATATCTTTCTTCCTCTAACAATGAGAGTTGAACACTAAAGAGCTTCACAACTGAGCCTAGTCTATGGATTCGCGAATTCTGGGGAAGGGGCGGATCCGGCAAGCTTTTTTAATACTAGGCTCAGTTCCACCGGATTGGACATGAGCAACCCATGTGACTGCTGTACCCGCTCACCGTACGAGAAGAGGCGTTCAGGTAAGCAATCAACGCCTAATCTCTAATATGTAACTGTGAATGTAAATATGCTGGTTCATGTTCTGTCAAGCTCTCTGGTAGAATCCTCCCAAAAATGCACAGATACAATTTCAGACACACACACGTTTGAAAATTCAAAACAATGTTCTTTATAATGAAAATTCACTTAAACCAAGCCCTCTTTTGGTATAGCAAAGAGCACTGGTCTCCAAACAAACTGGTAATTGGTACAAGTCCCTTATCAGTTCTGTGATACTTAGCTTGCAGCCGTGAGGCAATTCACAGTCCTTCTTCTTTCACAAAGTGAAACACACTTTGCCCTGGTTTAGTTTCAAAGCGGGGGGAAATCAGCACACAAAAGGTCCAAGTCAGTAAAGCAGTCAGGAAACACCACGATCAGATAATCCTCCACAATGGCCAAACCCACAGGCTGCTATTTATAGCACCCTCACTAATTACCACAGCCCCACCCAACCACAGGTGGCCTCATTTTCTTTGATAATAATCTCTCAGTTGTTGTTGCCTATGCATCGCTCTCCGCATGCGTGGCTGTATCATTAACTCTTGTTCTGAATCCAAGGAGGAGATAGATAATTGATCTCCTTCTGAGCTGTCTGCCACACTCTCCTCCTCCCTGTCACTCATGTTTTCTTGGTCAGAGGAGCCTTCATCAGCAGATTCCACGGGAGGGGGGGGCGCAAACAGGCCTGCAGCATGTGGATGTCTCCCCCACATCCACAGTCCTTGGGGCAGGAGCTGGGCCAGAGCTAACCACAACAATATATAACTCTGAATGTAAGTATGCTGGTTCAATTGTCTATTAAACTTAGTCTGGTTAAGACCTTCCACCATTCTTGTAGCCCGTCTTTGGACCCGTTCAAGATATTGACTAAATTGAACAGGTCCAAAGACGGGCTAGAAGAATGGTGGAAGGTCTTAAGCATAAAACGTATCAGGAAAGACTTAATGAACTCAGTCTGTATAGTCTGGAGGACAGAAGGAAAAGGGGGGACATGATCGAAACATTTAAATATATTAAAGGGTTAAATAAGGTCCAGGAGGGAAGCGTTTTTAATAGGAAAGTGAACACAAGAACAAGGGGACACAATCTGAAGTTAGTTGGGGGAAAGATCAAAAGCAACATGAGAAAATATTATTTTACTGAAAGAGTAGTAGATCCTTGGAACAAACTTCCAGCAGACGTGGTAGATAAATCCACAGTAACTGAATTTAAACATGCCTGGGATAAACACATATCCATCCTAAGATAAAATACAGAAAATAGTATAAGGGCAGACTAGATGGACCATGAGGTCTTTTTCTGCCATCAGACTTCTATGTTTCTATGTTTCTATGATAACTGAGCTGTTAAAATTCAGACGGATACAGAAAACTCTGTGCTGGTGTCTAGCCCAGTGTGTTGTCAGCAACTTAAAAATGTGTGGGCTTCAACTTCTAGTATTCCCTAACCAGCATGTATCCTAAACCTGCTGAGGTTGAGAAACACTGGTCTGTATGAGTTTATTGGATTTTTGCAATCCAAATCGAAATACACTCACCCAGATTCCAGTATTTCTGCTTTTATTTCAGTGCAAAGCAAGAAGGAATTGAAAGCTTGAGACACACTCAAATTCAAAGCGTAAACTACCTGTGCTATTCAAGCAAGGTCAAGGATCAAAGCTTTTAAAAAAATCTGCAGTACTGTAGGGCAATGAACATTTATTAAGCTACCTGCCAGGGAGAGGGGCCTCCAGTTGGAAGATATATGGAACATGTATTATTTGCTTTGATGCCTTGTTTCAGCAACCAATCTTTGTCAGCCTTGCATACTGTAGTGTAGAAGATCACTATAGTCTTGAGATCTAAGCCCAGTAGCTGCTTCATTAAAACTGCAAAGTAATTCAATCGTTTTGGGAAAGCAAGATACTTAATAATTGAAGGACACGAACAAAGCAATCTTTTTTTCACCCTTTGGGGCATACATTACATTTTTAAAAACTTAACTGAAATTTTATCCTCTTTCATTTGGTTATTTTAACTGTTTGCAAATTAGATTTAAAAAAAAATCTTGATTATGTGGTTACAATCTTCAATATTCCCATTGTCAAATTGCCCTAAGAGAAAAACAAGATTTCTGCTTTTGCGTCAGACTTTAAATATTAGAATAAAGACCAAATGGATAAGTTTTGGGCAGCATAGAAGTCGAATAAACAAACAAACAAACAAATAAATATGTTTTACATAGAATCTCTAGGATCCATTGAGGACAGCAAATTTTGAAAGGATGTTTGTAGATAAATAATGCAATTAAAAGTTTAATTAAACTTACAGATCACAAGTGGGAAGAGGTAACAAGATGTGGATGAAACAATAAAAATGTGATAAGAATCCATAGATTTTGAAGTGTGATAAGGGTGCCATGGATTTCCTTCCCACTTTATTCTTGGAGTTTTGTTCTCATATAGGAGTGGCAGTCATGCTCTGATAGTCACATTGAGTAAGAAAGATGGGGGAGAGAGTGAGAATAATAAATCTATCTGAGATTAGAGTAGCCTTTCATTTTTCAAACATTTTCAGGTGCACTGTGAATTCCTGGTTTAAGTTAATACCTCATTCCACCTTGTGGTATTTATATTAGCTGATGAGTAAACTTCCTTCTTTTATTTTCAAAAGAAATGGGTGTGCTATGCTGATAGGTAAATAACAGAATAATGTGTTCTGTGATTGGGGTTCACTTATCTCTGTTGCAACAGGCTGCGTAGATTTATGCTGCCTTTCTGATTAAGTGTGTGAATAGAAAGCCTACAAAAGTATGATTTTAAAGACAAAAAAAAAATCAAAGCGGTGATGGCACAAATTGTGACTCATGCATTAATAATACTTACAGGAAATTATTAAAGTGTGTATGCTTATACTATACATGTGTATACAAGTGAATGAGTTTATAGAGGTTAGGTGGTTAAAAATTGTGTTATATTAAATTAGCCTCCAAGCACTGGACCATTAGAATTTTGTAACAGGGGAAAGAAGCGTTGTTTCAATCCTTAAACACTTACTTATAAAATCATATGAAAAAACTTTCTCATTGATTGGTTGGGTTCAGCATTAGTATTTACCTCCTTTAGCTTGATGATGTCCATGTATATCCACTTCAGAGTATAAAATTGATCATAAAATTGAAGTAATAAAATAATAAACTTCAGATTTGAAAGCAAAAAGAGATTTCTAAGTAAATGAATGCATCTCTATTGCATCTGTTGGCAATTCTTCAAAGTCATATTGTGTGTTTGTGTGTGTGTGTGTGTATGTTTTTATGTATGTATGTATGTATATTCATTCATTCATTCATTTACAGAGAGCTCAACTACTGTATGCAGGTATAGTGCAACGAAATGATTTGTTTGGCTTAAGGAGTTGTTGACATGTGCTAATCTTCATAAGGGTAGCTAAATTGATGATCCACTCCCTAAAATCGAATTTGTGTTGAAAGAAATAAAGGAAGTTCAAACATTTGTATCTTCGCTACTCAGTGTGGGGAACATTGTAATGGTTTTCCATTAGATTCTCCAGTATATGTAATGGAAAGA
The DNA here is from genome assembly GCF_031021105.1 of Erythrolamprus reginae. Taxonomy (NCBI): domain Eukaryota; kingdom Metazoa; phylum Chordata; class Lepidosauria; order Squamata; family Dipsadidae; genus Erythrolamprus; species Erythrolamprus reginae. Next base: position 16,418,668 of record NC_091955.1, on the reverse strand, counting down.
TTGAGTTCCCCAAATATTTTAGAATGGCTAATGATTGAGAAAAGTAGCTTGAAGGAGTAATATCCTGCAGGCATTTTTACTATCTGGGCAGGCATGTTCAGACAACTGGTGTGAAGGAAACTGAAATATATTTTGGGATCTTCAAAACAATTTAAGAGAACGAAGTTAAGCCTGAGAGGGAATTATAACTAGGACAGAAAAGTACTATCCGTTCCTCCACCAGTCTTCGCCTACAGACCAACTTTCTGCCACCACTGTGAGGGTGTGAATTGAAACTTTCAACTATCTTTCTTTGGTATTATCCTACCTATGAGATGTACAGTGTTCCCTCGATTTTCATGGGTTCGAACTTCCCGAAAAGCCTATACCACGGTTTTTCAAAAATATTAATTAAAAAATACTTTGCGGTTTTCTCCCCTATACCACGGTTTTTCTTGCCCGATATGTCATCGCCAAACTTTCGTCCGGCTTTAATAAATATTTTTTTAAATAAACTTTAATAAATAAACATGGTGAGTAATAATCTAAATGGTTGCTAAGGGAATGGGAAATTGTAATTTAGGGGTTTAAAGTGTTAAGGGAAGGCTTGTGAGACTGTTCATAGCCAAAAATAGTGTATTTACTTCCGCATCTCTACTTCGCGGAAATTTGACTTTCGCGGGCGGTCTCAGAACGCATCCCTCGCAAAAATCGAGGGAACACTGTATTTTGTAATACGGCTGAGGTCCCAAACTTGGTGCCCTTGGGCATGTCCATCTGATAGTTTGTTTTGTGGTGGCAGTTATTTGTAAATGAGGAAGTGTTCATCCCATGATAATTAAAGCATCTACACCATACTCACAAAAAACTGATTATAAAAACCTATGCTAAATGTTGTTTTTAAGCCACTGTTAAAATAATGACATAGCATATTCTAAAATAATTATTGGAGTGAAATTAGCTCCTGGGGAGAAAAATATAACAAATCTAGTTGATTGAGACTTTGCTAAAGGCATGTCAGTTTCGTTACTTGACAAATCATGACTGATCTTATATGGAATTTCCAAAGGAAGTTTGATTCAAACTAAACTGTATTAATTCCTTGTAAGACGGCTCGTATCTCAACAAACTCTTTCTAGAAGAGTAGTATGAATAATTAAAGCTGTGCACAGGGAAAAGATTTATTTTTTCCTCCCAAAATGAGAAAACAAATTAGTAAAGCTCAGAGAGGGAATCCTATCACTGTAAAATAGAGTTGTCCAACCTTGGCAACTTTTAAATACAGTAGAAGTGGGTTTCATCAGCTCTGACCAGTTCTGGAGAACCAATATTGGGAATTTTGAGTAGTTCGGAGAACCGGTAAATATCATTTCTGACTGGCCCCACCCCCATCTATTCTCTGCCTCTCAAGTTCCAGCTGATTGGGTGGGAATGGAGATTTTACAGTATCCTTCCTCTGCCACGCCCAACAAGCCACACCACGCCCAACAAGCCACACCCACAAAACAGGTAGCAAAAAATTTGAAACCCACCACTGCTTTTAAGATTTGTGGGCTTCCATAATTTTCTAGCCACCTCTGCTGTAAAAGCTTTCTCATCTCCAAAGCAGTTGATCTTACTATTGTTTTAGCAAGAGCTCTCTAGAACTCAAGTTGAGAAACAAATTAGCGCCTCATTAGGGCTGGGGGAAAAGGCTTTGAAAAAGCTACATTCAGAGTATAAGACACACCCAAATTTTCAGTCTCTTTTGGGGTGTGTGTGGGTCTTATACTCCGAAAAATACAATAGTTAGCTGATGGGGTATATACAGAGGTAACATCAGCCAGTTTGGACCTACTTGGGTGAACTGGTAGCAGCAACCCACCCACGCTGATGCTATGCCATCCTATTTAGGCACGTTTTGAAACCGTGTGTATGCGTGCAAGCCACGTGAGCAAGCAATGCATGCATGGAAGGCATGTGTGCGTCCAAAGTAAGCACGTGCAAACACAAGCTCATATTTGCGAACGGGTAGGGAAAGTAAGTGAATACCTGGGTATACCTATTTTAACAAATATCACCATATCTAAAAACTAAATTTTGCGTTGTTGTTACATAATCTCGACAAAGTATGTTGCTTTTATTCCTTACTGGGTAAGAATAATTTTCAGAGCAACATTTGTTTTGCTTGTTTATTTTGCATGATTAAATTCTTCCTCAAAATGATAGAAAAAACAATTGCTGCCAAGCTGCCTTCCATTGAGGACCTGTATACTGCACGAGTCAAAAAGAGGGCGGGGAAAATATTTACTGACCCCTCGCATCCTGGACATAAACTGTTTCAACTCCTACCCTCAAAACATCGCTACAGAGCACTGCACACCAAGACAACTAGACACAAGAACAGTTTTTCCCCAAACGCCATCACTCTACTAAACAAATAATTCCCTCAACACTGTCAGATATTTTACTAAATCTGCACTTCTATTCTACTAGTTTTTCTCATCATTCCTATCCTTTTCCTCCAACTTAGGACTGTGTCTGTAACTTGTTGCTTGTATCCTAAGATTTTTATTAATATTGATTGTTTCTTCATTGCTTATTTGACCCCTATGACAATCATTAAGTGTTGTACCACATGATTCTTGACAAATGTATCTTTTTCTTTTATGTACGCTGAGAGCATCCGCACCAAGACAAGTTCCTTGTGTGTCCAATCACACTTGGCCAATGAACCTTAACCCTCCCCTTCCCTAACCCTCCCCTTCCCTATGAACCCTAACCCTCCCCTTCCCTAACCCTCCCCTTCCCTAGGGTGGGTGGGCCAAGTCCAGATGCCGGGCCCCTCCCCTTCCCTAATAACCCTAACCCTAACCCTCCCCTTCCCTAACCCTAACCCTCCCCTTCCCTAACCCTCCCCTTCCCTAGGGCAGGTGGGCCAAGTCCACATGCCAAGCCCCTCCCCTTCCCTATGAACCCTAACCCTCCCCTTCCCTAACCCTCCCCTTCCCTAGGGTCCCTCCCCTTCCCTAATAACCCTAAGCCTAACCCTCCCCTTCCCTATGAACCCTAACCCTCCCCTTCCCTAGGGTGAGGGAATAACCCTTACCCTAACCCTCCCCTTCTCTAGGATGGGTGGGCCAAATCCAGATGCCGGGCCCCTCCCCTTCCCTATAAACCCTAATCCTCCCCTTCCTTAACCCTCCCCTTCCCTAGGGTGGATGGGCCAAGTCCAGATGCCAGGCCCCTCCCCTTCCCTAATAACCCTAACCCAAACCCTCCCCTTCCCTAACCCTAACCCACCCCTTCCCTAGGGTGGGTGGGTCAAGTCCAGATGCCGGGCCCCTCCCCTTCCCTAATAACCCTAACCTTCCCCTTCCCTAACCCTCCCCTTCCCTAATAACCCTAGCCCTCCCCTTCCCTAACCCTAACCCTCCCCTTCCCTAGGGTGGGTGGGCCAAGTCCAGATGCCAGGCCCCTCCCCTTCCCTAATAACCCTAACCCTCCCCTTCCCTAGGGTGGGTGGGCCAAGTCCAGATGCCGGGCCCCTCCCCTTCCCTAATAATATAGTATATATTGCAATTATGGTTATAGTTGAATGTTTTGTTAGATAGACAGTATCTTACTTTCTCCTTAAAAGTAGACATGCATACATATACATACAAAGTTACACACAAACACCCCAACCGGAGAGGGGCGGTATACAAATCTAATAAATATATATACTGCATATGCATGCATGCATGCATGCATGTATGTATGTATGTATCAGTTCTTTACAAATACACACACACACACACACACACATATACACAAATATAAAACATAAACAATGTTGCAGATATTTGTCTGTATCAAAGTCTGCAACTTGCCTGATGCAACCATAGCACTTGTGTGATATCCCCACGTGTAGTTTTCATTTCCTTCCTGGTTGCCAATCCCATGGATACTAAGGATATTGAATTTATAGAAATCATTATTATTCAAAAACATCACATCTTTATATGCTTGCTAAAAAGAGATTATTTATAACTAAAAATTTAAATACCGGTGTATTGAAGAGATCAGTATCTAATGCAGTCTCGGCTTCTTCAAAAACAAATTTCATTTTAATCGGTAGAACCCATTTATTTATTTATTATTTAGATTTGTATGCCGCCCCTCTCCGCGAACAGTTACCGTATATGTTACCAGATACAGTTACCGTATATGTTAAGGATTAAGGAATTGTATTGTTTTACTGCAGCAGTGATAAAAACAGGTATATTTGAGAATTTTACCTGCAGATAAAAACTGTCCTTTTGCTGGTGTTTTCCAAGATTGCACTTTAAAAAAAAGGGGAGGGGGAATCCGCTCTGTCATTACTTTTTATAAGGCAACCATGACTGTGTCTCAGCATCAGCATTACAGTCAAGATTTGCGTTTTGCCAAATAAGAGTCCTCATAGATTCGCTTCTCTTAATAGATGCCTGGAGACCATTTTGTCAGAGACTTGCAACATGCTCTTTTTCAAGAAAGCATTGTTTGGGTTCGAAAAAGCGTTGGCGCAAGAAAGAAGTGTTGTCATGGTGACTGAAACCTGCACTTAGCTATCCCTCAAGAAAAGTAAGCTGCAAGGCACATGTTTGTCGTGGGCTTTTGAAAGTAAGGGACCCTTTAAATTGAAGAGCCCGTTTTATTGTCCCAATGCAGATTTCTGTCACTTGCAGGAGAATAGACCTCTAGAGTAGGGTTTGTGTATCAATGCTTATTTTAATCACTTTTCAAACAGAAATGTTTAATGACAATGAGGGTCCCCTTTTGGTAGTTCTCTGAGCCTCAGATGCTGAGGCACCGAACCTCAGATCGCAGCTTGGTTTCCTAGAGTTACAGAGAGAGCTCTTAAAAGCCAGCATAGAGCCTTGAAAAGCACAGCTTGGTAAATCTCCTGGGAAGGGATTTCTTTCCATCACTTATGTAACAGCGCTGCCCGTTAATGGCTGGGGATCTTTCTGCTTCTACTCTGTGATATGTAAAATGGTTGTACTGGTTATTCTGGTACTCGCACATTGAAGAAATGCCATTATGGAGAATTGCCCTGGCAGTGGATTCTTAATTATATTCCATCATTGTGTTTCATAAGACCTGTAACTGCTTTTCTGTACTGTGAGAATGTGTACTGTTTTTATTAGAGTCTGATCCTAAATTTTGGACAGTAGCTAATGGTGGCATATATATTGCTCCATTTTCCCTCTTTCTTCACTTCAAAAAAACAAGATAAGATAGGTGAGGCTGAGATAAAAGTCAGTTATTATCTCATCTTGGTCATACCAACTCCCCCCAGAGATTAGAATTGCCCCCACCCTCCTCGCCTTTCGTAAACTTCTTAAAACTCACCTCTGTGGTCAGGCATGGGGGAACTGAGATATTCTTTCCCCCTAGGCCTTTACTATTTACGCATGGTATGTCTGTCTGTATGTTTGGTTTTTATAATAAGGTTTTTTTAAGTTATTTTAGTATTGGATTGGATTGTTACATGCTGTTTTTATCATTGTTGTTAGCCGCCCCGAGTCTACGGAGAGGGGCGGCATACAAATCCAATAAATAAAAACCTGTAGGTAACTGTAGGACCAGAATATCTCCGAGACCGCCTTCTACCGCATGAATCCTAGCAACCGGTTAGGTCCCACAGAGCTGGCCTTCTCCGGGTCCTGTCGACGAAACAATGTCATCTGGTGGGACCCAGGGGAAGAGCCTTCTCTGTGGCGGCCCCAACCCTCTGGAATCAACTCCCCCCGGAGATTAGAACGACCCCCACCCTCCTTGCCTTTTGCAAACTCCTTAAAACACATCTCTGTCGTCAGGCATGGGGAAATTGTTTCCCCTGGACTATTCTGTTTTGTGCATGGTTTGTATGAGATGTATGATTGCTTTTATATTAAGGGTTTAAATTCTTTTAACTATTGGATTTGTACTGTTTTTATTGTTGTGAGCCACCTGAGTCTTCGGACAGGGGCGGCATACAAATCTAATGAATAAAAATAAATAAATAGTTCACTTAGCGCAGTGTTTCCCAACCGTGGCCACTTGAAGTCCAAATACCTTCAAGTGGCCAAGGTTGGGAAACACTGACTTAGCAGACCATTTGAAATTACAACAGCATTGAAAAAAGGGACTTATGACCACTTTTCAGACTTATGACCTCATGGTCATGTGATTTAAAGATGCTTGACAACTGACTCACACTTATGACAGTTGCAGTGCTCATGGTCATATGATCACCTTTTGCAACCTTCTGACAAAGTCAAATCAACGGGAAAGCCAGATTCACTTAACAACCGGGTTAGTAATTTACCAACTTCAGTGATTCACTGCATAAATGTGGTAAGGAAAGTTGTGAGATAAACTCACTTAATAAATTTCTCACTTTTGCAACATACGTTTTGGGATCAATTGTGGTTGTAAGTGGAGGACTACCTGTACAATCCACAAGTCAATTCTGGATTCCTGACTGTATTTATGTGGCACTCCACGTGTGCGTTGAGTGATTGTGGCTGTGTTTAAGAGTCTGACAGCCCAAGGATAGAAACTATTTTTAAACCTTTTTGTTCGGCTGGCTATGCATCAGTGTCTTCTGCCTGATGGTAGAAGTGCGAAGAGACACTGACCAGGGTGTGAACCATCTCGGAGTGTCTTCCTTACTCTGCTGAAGCTGTGAGACCTGGTGATGGTTTCTTGTGCCGAATTGATCGCTCTCTGCAGTGCCTTCCTCTCCGCCGCTGTTAAACCAGTGACTTTTGACACGGAAAGTAGACCTCAATAGTGGATTTTTGTGGATTTGGTGCTGCCGATTGTTTTATATTGTAGCATTAGAACATTTGACAAATCCAGGTACAATATTCAAACTCCAAAATCTTTAACCTCAGATTGTCTACAGTTGACCTCTCCTCCTTTCTAAGAGGTCTGTAAGGGGCGGACATAAGTCTGCGGAGAGGGGCGGCATACAAATCTAATTAATAAAAATAAATAAATAAATAAACATAAGCGCACCTACCTTCCCTGTCCTACTGTCCTATTGTCTTCTTTTATCACTACTTTCTACTTATATTATGCTTATACAAACTACAATGTTATACTTGTTGAAAGAAAGAAAGAAAGAAAGAAAGAAAGAAAGAAAGAAAGAAAGAAAGAAAGAAAGAAAGAAAGAAAGAAAGAGTGATCCACTGGAGGTGGTTTTTCTCAGCACTTCATACACTGGTTTGGTTTTTATGCTTGTATTTTATGTGGTTTTTAAGGAATTTATTATTATTTGATGTTATATACCACCCTAAGTTGTAGACTAAACAATCAGTTTTATAAGCCGGGATGGCACAGCAGGTAGAGTGTTGTACTGCAGGCCACTGAAGCTGACTGTAGATCTGTAGGTCAGTGGTTCAAATCTCATCACCAGCTCAAGGTTGACTCAGCCTTCCATCCTTCTGAGGTGGGTAAAATGAGGACCCGGATTGTGGGGGCAATAGGCTGGCTCTGTTAGAAAGTGCTATTGCTAACATGTTGTAAGCCGCCCTGAGTCTAAGGAGAAGGGCGGCATAAAAATTGAATGAATGAATAAATGGATGGATGGGTAGGTAGGTAGGTAGGTAGGTAGGTAGATAGGTAGATAGATAGATAGATAGATAGATAGATAGATAGATAGATAGATAGATAGATAGATAGATAGATAGATTAGGTAACTAAATACTAAATGGTTGCTTGACTAGATATATCCATGGTAAATGTTTTGGTCACCTCTCCCACTTAACTCTTTGTATTCAGAGGATGAATCTGTGGCCTACGTATAATGATGGTCTTTTTTTATTCAGTTCAGACCAACTTTGCAATAAGGCACTTAAAATTGTGATCTAAGTTTCACTTTCTCTAGTATTTCGGTATTAAGAACAGATGCTATTTGTTTGTAGGAATGCATTGTTCATCTACTATACTTTCCTTGCTATACTTTCCCTTTCTTTTTAAGCGGGAATTTAAAGCACAACCTAGAACTGTGATGACGAACCTATGACAGGCCTGCCACAGGTGGCACGGGGAGCCATATCGGAGGGCGCATGAGACTTTGCCCTGTGTCAGCTCCAGCATGCATGTGTGCGCTGGCCAGCTGATATTCGGCCTTGGGAAAGGCTGTTTCACCCTCCAGAGGCAAAAAATAATAATCACCCAATGGACAAACTGGAAGTTCAGGGAAAACACACTTCCGGTTTGCCCATCCAGAGGGTCCAGGGAAGCTTCCTAAAGCCTCGGAGTGTAAAAAACAGCACAATGGGCAAACCGGAAGTGCGTTTCCCCCGAACTTCCAGTTTGCCCATTCGGGGAGTTTTTAAACATACCAGACTTCAGTAAGGCAGGGGCAATTCTGGGGGGGCGGGTTTGCATACATGGGGGAAATGGTTGTGGGCACATGCACGCATGAAAGCACACCCCCACACCCCCTTTTGGCACGCGAACCAAAACAGGTTCGCCATCACTGGCCTAGAATCTTATTTGTCAAATGTTAACTTGAAATGAATGCATACCCACATTAGTACTTCAAGTGTTATTTATTAAGATGAAAAAAAAATCAATAACTTGATAATCTGGCACCGGACCAGATTATCTCAGGGACTCAGGGACCGCCTTCTGCTGCACGAATCCCAGCGACCAGTTAGGTCCCACAAAGTGGGTCTTCTCCGGGTCCTGTCTACTAAACAATGCCGCTTGGCAGGACCCAGGGGAAGAGCCTTCTCTGTGGCGGCCCCGGCCCTCTGGAACCAACTCCCCCAGAAATTAGAATTGCCCCCACCCTCCTTGCCTTTCGTAAGCTACTTAAAACCCACCTCTGCCATCAGGCATGGGGGAATTGAGATACTCTTTCCCCCTAGGCCTTTACAATTTTATGCATGGTATGTATGTATGTTTGTATGTATGTTTGGTTTTTATATTAATGGGTTTTTAATCATTTTTAGTATTGAATTATTATTGTACACTGTCTTATTGTTGCTGTTAGCCGCCCCGAGTCTCCGGAGAGGGGCAGCATACAAATCCAATAAATAAATAAATAAGATCGGCTGACAGTCGGCAGATAGTAGTGAAAGATTTCTCATCAAATACCGTTTCCTACAGGTGTGCGGTACAAAAAAAGATCTAAATTACTTGAAAAGTCACTATCAAATTGCTTTTTGTTTGGCACTTTGAAACCATACCTTGCCATGCTGCAGTGTTTATGCCACTTTTTTGTGAGATTCTTTATAAATTCAAACAAACAAACAAACCATTCAGTATGTGGTGGCCCCTATTTGTTTCCATTTGTGCCTTGCTCTGATGAGAAATGTTTAGAAATAACTCACATCCTTTTAAAAGGATCAACCTGGGAAATATCAGAAAGATTCATTTTAATATAACTTTAAAGCTACGATAAGCAGCAGGTGTTCGGCCTACATCTAATATAAACCGCCCGCATTCCTATATACTTTTGTCAGCCATCATTCTTGGCTTCCTTCTCCGTTCCCCTTAGCTTGTCTGGCATGTGGTAATTTGAACAAGCAAGAATATCATTGTTCCCCCTTAGTTACTCATAAACAGGCTGACTGGCAGAAGTGTGAAACTCAAAAAGACCCAAGTCTTTCAGAGAACTCCCCTTGTTGCCGGGGCAACCGGAGAACTGGGCTGCATTTGTAAATGTGATCTTTGACCGTTTTGCATGGATTTTCGCAGCTCCAAGGGGACAAAAACGTTCCAACAGGAGCAATGTATAAGGTCATCTGATACAAACCAGTGGGAAAAAGTCTCTTTCTGACGACTTTTTTGTCCTGTAGTGAGAGAAAGTTTTCCTTCTCTTACCTCACCGTCTTCTCGAGTGAGGTTTTTGTATTCATAACTTGAACTATCGGTTTAGAGCAGTGATTTTCAACCTTTTTTGAGCTGCGGCACATTTTTTACATTTACAAAACCATGGGGCACATTGAGGGGCGGCGGCGGTGGGGCGGCTAAAAAAAGTTTAGACAAAAAAGTTATCTCTCTGTCTTTTCCTCCCTTTCGCTTTATTTCTCTCTCCCTCCCTCTTTCTCTCCCTCTTTTTTTCTCTCTCTCCATCCCTCTTTCTCTCTTCTTTCTTTCCTCTTTTTTGCTCTCTCTCTCTCTCCCTCCCTACCTCCCTCTATGTCTTTCTCTCCCACCTTCCCTCCCTCTCTTTCTCTCTCTCTCTCTTGCTTTCTTTCTCTCTCTCTTGCTTTCTTTCTTTCTCTCTCTCTTGCTTTCTTCTCTCTCTCTTGTTTTCTTTCTCTCTCTGAGCTTCGCGGCACACCTGACCATGTCTCGCGGCACATTAGTGTGCCACGGCACACTGGTTGGGAAACACTGGGTTAAAGGATAGAGCGTGCTCTTGGTGAGCCAAATATCAAAAGTGTAGAGACAGAAAATTATTTCTCTGACTTTTTCTGAGTACCCAGAAACTTGATATAAACTGGGTGTACTCTTGCTCTGATAGGAACTATCAGGGCTTCTGTATAATTAACATACCAAATACCATGAATCTGAGAATTGTCTTTCATTCGATACATACTTATCTTCTCTATGCTGGAAATGTAAAAAAACCCCAGGGAACATACTATCATATGTGGTGGACTTGTACATACGCCCAAAAATTTTGGACACAAATTAAAAGAATAATGGACCAAGTTATATTGACAAAGATCACAACTAAACCAGAGCTATTCCTTCCGGGCATTTTTAGACAGAAACTAAGTAAAGAAGACAGATACCTTATTATCCAAATACTAACGGCCGCCAGATTAACATACGCACAGCATTGGGAAAAAGAAGACATTCCGACAAATCTAACCATCATTAGTAAAATTATGGAATGTGCCGAACTAACAAAAATAACAATGGAAATTCAAAACAAAAATCATTCAGAGTTCTACAAGGCCTGGGAGAAATGGTTCAGATGGTTATCTAACTCTAAAGACAATAAAATGAAAAATAATTAAAATCTCTTAATATGAATCAAAAGAAAGATATGCACAATAGAAATTCGGACCAAAATCAATACAACCCCTGTCTGAGTTCAATCCACTTGATAATTAATAGAAACTTACTAATATTACAACCTACAATTACGTCTCACTAACAAAAACAACAAACATAATCAAACTAAGCCGTCACAATCCAAATGCCTGCTAGCTTGCAGGTACTCCTCCTCCTCTCTTTTTCTCTCTCTCTTCTCCCTTCCTTCTTCTTTTCTTTCTTCCCGCTTTCCTTTTCTATCCCTTTTCTTTCCACGTTATTCTTGGACTATTAAATATTACAGCTATAAGATTATCCAAATAAGAATATTGAATACAAAATATTTACATATAGACAAATACTCGGAATGTGTATACAATAATATATATAAGCTGTTGTACAGTATAATAATACTGTTTACCCCCTCCCCCTCCCACTTCTCTTTTTTGTATTCCCATCCCCCTTTTCCTTTTCCCCTTTCTTTTTTTATAAACTTATAAAGTATTTTTTTTAAAAAATGTAGAGACAGAAAATTCTTTTTCTGAGTACCCAGAAACTTGATATAAACTGGGTGTACTCTTGCTCTGATAGGAACTATCAGGGCTTCTGTATAATTAACATACCAAATACCATGAATCTGAGAATTGTCTTTCATTCGATACATACTTTGTTCACCCTCAGATAAATTTGATATCCAACAGATAGTTACTGGAGGGAAGACAGCTTGATTCCTATCTTCTTTTCCTGGTTTGGATAAAATTAAATGTATCATAAAATCAATAATTTCTACCATGTAACCAGGGTTTAAATAGTATCTACAAAAGATAATCACAGCCCCCACCATGCAAATCGCAGAACAAACTTTTTGACCATTCACTTTTATTTTTGTCTGTTGTTGTGCTTTTTCATTCTGGAGACAACAGCCGAAATAATGTCGCCCCTCCCTTAAAGATTACATCTTTGAAATGCAAACCTGGTTTTGTCCTGATTACATGAGCTGCCATTGTCCTGTTTAAATTTTCCCCCTGAGCTCAGTGGGGTAAGACTGCACTGGAAATATGCGGTCAGAAATTGCAGAGTATTTTGGAGGAATATTTAAACAAAACAATTCACTTTATAAATCAATTGTGTTCCCAAAATGTCATAAAACAGGAGCAAAAGGAATAAATTACTGAAGTAGTTAGAAGAAAGATGAGAGTAACTGAGAGTTGAAAGCAAGTGCAGAAAGTTATCAAACCACGGAGGCTATTGCACAAGTACCTGTATTTGACAATGCAAAGGACTTAACTGTGATTTTGGAATATAAATCTGACACCAACAGTATCTATTATGAAGAAGGTTTGATTACAAGTCCATCAGCGCAGTTCAAAGAAGAGTTGCAAGTAAAACTACAATCTTCAAGGGATCTCAAACTTGAATGAATGGAAATTGACAATATTGACATATTTTAAAAAAAAATCATATTGAAGAATCTCTGGAGAAAGGAATAGTTCATAATTATTTCCAAAGAAGGGGGGAAAACTTATTTTATGAGTTCAATCTGGAGTGCATGACTTTAATTTAATAACTTAATTGGAGTTAGGATGAGATTTCTATTGGTTTGCCATGTATTAAAAGAAAGTTCCAATGCATTGTTTTGTTCTTAAAAAGTGGGTTTGAAAATGGGTTTTTTTCCCCTTTTTCTTTCTTTTTAATATATAATTGGGCAATTTGTAAAATTGAGAAAAGGTTAAAAATACAGATAAAGGAGGAAAAAAATGAAAACATTAAAAAAAACTTGAAAGAGTACAGTGATTTTTGTTAATATAAATAATGATAGATTATCAATGATTATAAGCTGTTAGTGTTGCCTAGTATGGGCAGCATACAACTTTGATAGATAGATAAACAAATAAATAATTTAGAAAAAATAAGTATAAATAGAAATACATGTCACCACTCACAAAAGGGAATTATGGATTTGGTTAAGATGGCAATGTAAACCGATTTAAACGAGGAGATTATGCTTGAAATCACAATTAATAATTTAGTTTAGTTTAATTTAGAATTTAGTTTGAAGATTTAATAATTGTGTAATTATAACTGGCTTGTAATAATTATAGGTAATATAAAAATTGAGGTCATAACAGTATTAGTCAACACCTTTTTCTTTTCTTTTTAATTATGCATCCCTTTTTTCTTAATCTTCATATTTCTCTCTCTCTCTCTCTGAAGTCAAACTAAAAATGGTTTTCACTTTCTCTGTGCCAAGAACAGCCTGAGAACATTAGGAACAAATCTCCCTCCAAATAGTCTATAAGAGTTAGTTCTTCCATGAGTTGACCAATAGGAATGTTCAACTAATGGTACTCAAATATTTGTTCTGCAGTAAGATAATTTTTCTTATTTACTCCATACAGAAGAAAAGGAAAAGTTATATGGTGAAGATATCTTACTGCGAGGATGCTTCTTTATTAATTTGTTTTATTATTTCAAGGCTATCCAGCTCCATAGCAACTCTGAGTAGCTTACAGATAAAAATTCAAGGAAAAAAGAAGAGTTGACCGGAAGATCAAACCCCAAAGCAGCCAATAACAAACTAAACAACCAGGTATTAAAAAGTTTGCAGACAGTCAAGAATATGACCAGTACAAATCTCAGGGGGGGATATCATCCTATATTTCTGATAAACTGAAAATATGGCACAATATAATTTTATAGCTTTTCACAGTAATTCTAACCATGGTTGCACAGTAGTTCTAACCCGGGCAGTTTCCTGTCATTCCCCCTTTAATCCCGGCCATCTGGGCTGCCGGAGGAGCCTTTTGGTGGCATTTAAGGAGGCTTTGGCAGTCCAGAGCGAACGAAGCATTTTCCTTTCTCTGCCAGTACCCAGAGAAAAGAAATGCTCCCTTCGCTCTGGGCAGCCGAGGAGTCACTACAGCAAAGGAAAGGTGCCGGCTACAAAGTGAGCGAGCGAGAGAGAGGGGAGCCCTTCAGCATGGGAAGGAAGAGGGAACAGGTAGCAGAAGTAGCAGCCAGTGTATGGGAGGTAGCCTTGCACCAGGTGTATTGGAGCCGCCTGCTCCTCCTCGCCGCCTCGGAGTCCCTCTTTCTTTTTTCTTGAAGCATTAAAGTTTTGAATTTTTTTGATTCCCCTCACCTCACCTTCTTCCTTCGGCAGCGACTCTCCTCCTCTTCCTCCTCCTCCTCCCAACCAAATCCCAAGCTTTTATTTCTTTCCTAATGGGTTTGTACGCATTATTTGCTTTTACATTAATTCTTATGGGAAAAATTGTTCCTACTCAAGAACGTTTCTACTTAAGAATCTGATCATGGAACAAATTAAGTACCACTGTACCTCTAAAGTGGCCAAGGCCTGTGGTTCCAGGGGTAATAGTTATAAGGAGCATGCTGTTTTATCAAGCTGGGTAGTTTTTATAGGGATATGAAACTGATTTGAAACTACAGTATTAAGTCTGGGTTCCCTGTTGATGTTACTTGACCTCTTTCCCTAGTAATTAGGTTGGAATGAGCCCTGTGTATTTCCATATGTCAAGGTGCTGAGAATGGAATGAAAAATAGGACAGCCAACAGAAAAACAGATTACTCTCAAGCTCTCTGCCAACATTTTTGAAGTTCAGGTTTGCCCTGCTTCCAAAGAACCTGGTACAGAGCCAGAAAAACATGGCGATGGATAGATTTGCATGAAGTGGTGGAGTTGTTTTTTGTTTCGTTTTTTGAAAAAAAAAATGTTGCTGCCTATTTGTTTGCAACTATTTATCTACCCAGGAATACACCCTCCAAATTTCAGTTTTCACACCGAGCTCCCCAAATTGTCAATAATAACAACAATTTCATAAAGTAAAAGACTTAATCGTAACTAGTGTTTGTGCTGACATTTTTATATCAGTCAATCAATTGTAATGTTACCTGGGTGATGGATGTTATACAATGAAACAGAAAAATAATCCCCTTCCCTACAGTTGCTATAGTTATAATCTGTACTCTCTATAGTGATTTGTTTTTAAAGGGCCCAAATAAGAAGTTACCAAGATATTTTTATCATGATGTACTGAATCATTTATGAGGACACTTTTTTTATTATAAAAAATGAATCCTTCTTTATTTAGCACTTCAAATTCAAAGGGTTAACTGTTCTAGAGTGAGCAGAAGTGCTCATGTAGTAACAGTAGTTAATTTATTCTGGCCACAGTATTTTGAATGCAGTGGACTTTTATTTGTATTTGTATTTGTATTTATTAGATTTGTATGCCGTCCCTCTCCGAAGACTCGGGGCGGCTAACAACAATATAAAAAGACAATGTAAACAAATCTAATATTAAAACAATCTAAAAAAACCCCAATTGAAAGAACCACTCATACATACAAGCATACCATGTATAAATTCTATAAGCCTAGGGGGAAGGGAAATTTCAATTCCCCCATGCCTAACGACAGAGGTGGGTTTTAAGGAGCTTGCGAAAGGCAAGGAGGGTGGGGGCAACTCTGATATCTGGGGGGAGCTGGTTCCAGAGGGCCAGGGCCACCACAGAGAAGGCTCTTCTCCTGGGTCCCGTCAAATGACATTGCTTAGTCGACGGGACCCGGAGAAGGCCAATTCTGTGGGACCTAACTGGTCGCTAGGATTCATGCAGCAGAAGGCGGTCCCGGAGATATTCTGGTCTGAGGCCATGAAGGGCTTTATAGGTCATAACCAACACTTTGAATTGTGACCGGAAACTGATCGGTAACCAATGCAGACTGCGGAGTGTTGGTGTAACATGGGCATGCCTTGGGAAGCCCATGATTGCTCTCGCAGCTGCATTCTGCACGGTCTGAAGTTTCCGAACACTTTTCAAAGGTAGCCCCATGTAGAGAGCGTTACAGTAGTCGAACCTCGAGGTGATGAGGGCATGAGTGACTTTTCCAATATTTCAACTCACTACTCAGTATCCCCCTATTTTTATTGCATCTGAAATCCACTTAGAGTTGACTTGAACAGTGAAGGACTAACCCACACAGTGGTGAAATCCAATTCTTTTGCTGCTGGTTATGTGGGCGTGGCTTGGTGGGCGTGGCAGGGGAAGGATACTACATAATATCCATTCCCTCCTCACTCCTGGGAGAAGGATATTGCAAAATCTACATTCTCACCCCACTCTGGGGCCAGCCACAGGTGATATTTGCCAGTTTTCCGAAATACTCAAAATTTCCACTACTATTTCTCCAGAACCTTTCAGAGCCTTCTGGATTTCTACTCCCCCTTCACCCGCGTTGCCTTGGCCAGTGAATACAGAGCTCAGGAAGGCCATGCACGGCTTCCCTGGGCTCTGTTTTGAGCCGTGACGACCTCCTGCAACCCTCTGCCAATGAAAATGGAACTTGGGAGGGCCCTCCTAAGCTTCGCTTTTGCTGGCAGAGGGCTGCAGAAGGATCCCCCCAAGGTCGGCCCGGGTCCCCAAAGGCACCCCTGATATGAGTGACATTGAGCTGACCACGTCTGCTCTGACCACCCCCACCTGGCCCCATGACAACCCTGTTGCGGCCCTCAATGAAATTGAGTTTGACACCCCTGATCTATAGTATTTGTCTTCTAAGTAGAATGTTTTCTGCCAATCTTCATTAAAAAAAAAATCTTATCAAAGAATGCCCCAGCACACTTAAAGGCTGGCAGCATTTCTGAACATTAATGGTGTTGTTTAATTTCTATGTTTGCCTATCCTTCTAAATCATAGCAAATATTGCTCTAACGCTGTAATAATGTTCTAATGCTGTTCTTGGCGAATTACAGTATTTCCTTTCCTTTTCTGCACCCAAATCAATCTTCAGTTCTTTGTTCACCGAATGATAAAAGCAGGGACAGGTCAGTAGATACATTTAGAAGTTTTGGAATTACAGGATGGGCCCTCTCACCAAATGACTGACATGGGAAGAGGTTGCCTATTCACAAGTGCAGACATGCAAAGTAGGGTCACTTAAAAAAAACCACCAACGCAATCATTTACAAGAAAATAAACAAGTGAGATTGCTCGTATTTTATCGCCCTGCAAAATACAATTAGAATCCAATCAGTGTAACAGAGACCAAAACTGTTATGAATAAAAATGGTGCTGGAAACGCTAAGGTGTTTCAAAAACATTAATGAAGTTGCATATGTTAACCAGAGCCAAGTAAATTTCCATTAGCCGGAAGAAGGCTCCACCCAAGTTCAAGATGACTAATTTATGCATCGCTTTTCTGCCTTGGTCCAGGAGTGTTATTTCTTTTGATTGGAAACAGTCTGTTAACTCTCCACAAAGGTCTGTCGTCTGTGGTCAAATATGCCAACTTGTCATCAAAAGAAATAAGATAAATCCTACGAGTGCTGACTCGTTCCGTATGGTTTATTCCAAAGATACAAGCACAGTGTAGCCTAAATTTTTACAGGATCCTTCTTAAATGTAGCAGGCAGAGTCCAGTGTGGTGATTTATTTTTTAATTTGTTTGTTTGTTGCTTGATTGATTGATTGATTGAATTTGTATGCCGCCCCTCTCCGGAGACTCGGGGCGGCTAACAGCAATAACAAAACAGCATATAATAATAATCCAATACTAAAAACAGTTAAAAACCCATTATTATAAAAAACCAAACATACATACAGACATACCATGCATAAAATTGTAAAGGCCTAGGGGGAAAGAGTATCTCAATTCCCCCATGCCTGGCGGCAGAGGTGGGTTTTAAGCAGCTTACGAAAGGCAAGGAGGGTGGAGGCAATTCTAATCTCTGGGAGGAGTTGGTTCCAGAGGGCCGTGGCCGCCACAGAGAAGGCTCTTCCCCTGGGTCCCGCCAAGCGACATTGTTTAGTTGACGGGACCCGGAGAAGACCCACTCTGTGGGACCTAACTGGTCGGTGGGATTCATGCAGCAGAAGGCGGTCCCTGAGATAATGTGGTCTGGTGCCTGGCGGTATAGATGGGTCTTGAGTAATTTACAAAAGACAAGGAGTGTGGGGGCAGTTCTAATCTCTGGGGGGAGTTGGTTCCAGAGGGCCGTGGCCGCCACAGAGAAGGCTCTTCCCCTGGGTCCCGCCAAGCGACATTGTTTAGTTGACGGGACCCGGAGAAGGCCAACTCTGTGGGACCTTATCGGCCGCTGGGATTCGTGCAGCAGAAGGCATTCCCTGAGATAATCTGGTGCGGTGCCATGAAGGGCTTTATAGGTCATAACCAACACTTTGAATTGTGACCGGAAACTGATCGGCAACCAATGCAGACTGCAGAGTGTTGGTGTAACATGGGCATATTTGGGAAAGCCCATGATTGCTCTCGCAGCTGCGTTCTGCACGATCTGAAGTTTCCGAACACTTTTCAGAGGTAGCCCCATGTAGAGAGTGTTACAGTAGTCGAGCCTTGAGGTGATGAGGGCATGAGTGACTGTGAGCAGTGACTCAAGGTCCAAATAGGGCCGCAACTGGTGCATCAGGCGAACCTGGGCAAATGCCCCCCTTGCCACAGCTGAAAGATGTCTCTCTAATGTGAGCTGTGGATCGAGGAGGACACAGACTATTTGTTTATTTATTTATTTTGTCCAATGCAAATTGAAAGTTAAAGAGAATAAAAACATGTAGTAGTAAATATCAAGGAAAGGATATAAGAAAAGATATGAGAATAGAATACGTCAATGAAGAATAGAAGAAAAGATATATGAATGGAAGAAAAGATATATAAAATATAAGAGGGGAAATTTGACAGGGGACGGAAGGAGACCCTACTTCAGTGATGGCGAACCTTTTTTACCTCGGGTGCCGAAAATGCATGTGTGTGTGCTATTGTGCATGTGCAAGTACTCACACCCATAATTCAATGCCTAGGGATGGCAAAAATGGTTTCCCCCCCCCCCGAAGCCCTTTAGAGGCTTGAAACAACCCATTTCCCAAACTTTTGAGGGCCTGGTAGGCCTGTTTTTCACCCTCCCCAGGCTCCAGAGGCAAAAATGCCCTCCCCCATCCCTCCAGAGACTCTCCGGAAACCAAACATCATCATCATTATTATTATTATTATTATTATTATTATTATTATTATTATTATTATTATTTATTGGATTTGTATGCCGCCCCTCTCCGCAGACTCAGGGCGGCTAACAAGAGTGGTAAAACAACATGAACAATCCAATTAATAAAAACAACTAAAAAACCCTTATTATAAAAAACCAAACATGCACACAAACATACCATGCATAACTTGTAATAGCCTAGGGGGAAAGGATAACTTAACTCCCCCATGCCCTCCCAGAGCTCTGGGCGAACCAAAAATCACCTGGCTGGCACACACATGCACATTGGAGCTGAGCTAGGATAAGACCTTGTGTGCCAGCAGATATGGCTCCATGTGCCACCTCTGGCACCTGTGCCATAGGTTCGCCATCACTGCCCTACACCGAACCTATGGCACAGGTGGCGTGTGGAGCCGTATCTGAGGGCACGTGAGGCCCTATGTCAGCTCAAGCACATGTGTATGTTGGCCAAACTGATTTTCGACCTTCTTTTTGGCTATTTTTCATTGTCCCCAGGGATCAGGAAAGCCTCCTAAAGCTTGCGGGCGGTGAAAAATGGCCCAACGGCCCAACCAGAAGTTCATTTCCAAACTTCCGTTTGGTCTGTTTGACCATTTTTCACTCCTTCCAGGCTTCAGGAGGCTTTGCTGGACCCTGGGAAGAGCGAAAAGCAACCCAGTGGGCCTCCTGGAAGTCTGGAGGCTTCAGTGAGGCCTGTGTATATGTGTGGGGGGGAGGGGGGGAGGATTATGTGCATGCAAGGGAGCAGCGTGCATGCACAGGGGGAAGGCATTGCATTATGGGTGTTGGCACATGAACACACACTATCTTGCATGTGAGCAACCTTTTGGCACCCGAGCAAAATAAGGTTCACCATCACTGCCCTAGACCAGGGGTAGGCAAAGTTGGCTCTTCTATGACATGTGGACTACAACTCCCAGAATTCCTGAGCTAGCATGATTGGCTCAGGAATTCTGGGAGTTGAAATCCACAAGTCATAGAAGAGACAACTTTGCCTACCCCTGCCCTAGACTATTTCTAATGAATGGCAGTCCAGACTCTTCTTTTCTCTACTTTCCTACTTTCTCTCTCTCCTCCCCCCCAAAAGAAAGCAAGAATAAAAACTCCTTTTCTTAACATACGATATTGAATTCCTTCCATTGGTTCCTAAAGTGGTTTGTGCCTCTGCCTTCTTCCAAGCTTACATTGCTCTAAAGAAACACAGATATCTGTAATTTAACTAAACACTATCATGCCGATCTTCTAATCTAAGATGAAAAAAATTATGTATACTTACGATGTTAGATAACTATAATCATGAGGAGACACTAGAGGCCAAATATAGGGTGTGTTACACACTTACAGCAGGAACGCACTACATCAGCTTGGTACCTTGTGCTGCTTCTGTCTCAGTAATGTTAGAAATTTTTAAATTAACACATGCATTTCTGTGACATTCCTCTATTGGTATTTTATGTTGAAGCGTTTTATTTTTTGCTGTCTCTCGCTTCAATACTCCTTATTCTGTCTGTTGTGGTTAGCTCTGGGCCAGCTCCTGCCCCAAGGACTGTGGATGTGGGGGAGACATCCACATGCTGCAGGCCTGTTTTGCCCCCAATGGAATCTGCTGATGAAGGCTCCTCTGACCAAGAAGACATGAGTGACAGGGAGGAGGAGAGTGTGGCAGACAGCTCAGAAGGAGATCAATTATCCAGCTCCTCCTTGGATTCAGAACAAGAGTTAATGATACAGCCACGCATGCGGAGAGCGATGCACAGGCAACAACAACTGAGAGATTATTATCAAAGAAAATGAAGCCACCTGTGGTTGGGTGGGGCTATGATAATTAGTGAGGCTGCTATAAAGAGCAGCCTGTGGGTTTGGCCATTGTGGAGGATTATCTGATCGTTGTGTTTCATGACTGCTTTACTGACTTTGACCTTTTGTGTGCTGATTTCCCCCCGCTTTGAAACTAAACCAGGGCAAAGTGTGTTTCACTTGGTGAAAGAAGAAGGACTGTGAATTGCCTCACAGCTGCAAGCTAAGTATCACAGAACTGATAAGGGACTTGTACAAATTACCAGTTTGTTTGGAGACCAGTGCTCTTTGCTATACCAAAAGAGGGCTTAGTTTAAGTGACTTTTCATTATAAAGAACATTGTTTTGAATTTTCAAATGTGTGTGTGTCTGAAATTGGTACCTGTGAATTTTTGGGAGAAGTCTACCAGAGAGCCCGACAGAACACTGTCTAAAATTTATAGGCAAAAATAAATAAAATGAAAGGTGGCTTTATTCCTGTGTCACTGGATAATGCTTGAATAAATCAATTATTTTTCAGAATTACACTATTTATTAATTTGATTTCTATGCAAATTAATAAATAGCATAATTTATGCTATTTAGAAATAAATAATAAATATATAAAATAAATATTCTATATATTATTTTGCAAAGAATGCGACATAAAGGCATCTGAATCTGAGTGTAATGTATAGTGATCCCTCGCCACTTCGCGGTTCACCTTTCACGGCTTCAGTGCATCGCAGGTTGCTGAAAGACCCAGAAGTGAGCGTGGGTGGCAGCGGTTTTGCCCGAGTCGGACCTTCTCCCCTAACCCGAGCAGTAACGAATGGAGGGTAGGCTGCTTTAAAGGCTTGCAGCTGAGTTAGCCGGTCCTGGTGGCGGTGGGGGAGGGGCTGTGGCTAACTCAGCGGTGCACCTACCTTGTCCCTGCCAAAGCGGAGCCTCCGGGATTCCCGGAGAGAGAGAGAGAGACATTGGCAGAGAGACAAGAGGTAAAGAGGGTGGGGAAGTGGGGGACAATGTGTGTGTGGGCAGGGGAGAGAGAAAAATCCTACTTCGCGGATTTTCGTTTATCGGGGGTGGTCCTGGAACCTAACCCCCGCCATAAATGAGGGATCACTGTACAGTGTTCCCTCGATTTTCGCGGGTTCAAACTTCGCGAAAAGTCTATACCACGGTTTTTCAAAAATATAAATTAAAAAATACTTTGCGGGTTTCCCCCCCTATTCCACGGTTTTTCCCACCCGACGACGTCATATGTCATCGCCAAACTTTCGTCCACCTTTAATAAATATTTTTTTTTAATAAACTTTAATAAATAAACATGTTGAGTAATAATCTAAATGGTTGCTAAGGGAATGGGAAATTGTAATTTAGGGGTTTAAAATGTTAAGGGAAGGCTTGTGATACTGCTCATAGCCAAAAATAGTGTATTTACTTCCGCATCTCTACTTCGCGGAAATTTGACTTTCGCGGGCGGTCTCAGAACGCATCCCCCGCGAAAATCGAGGGAACACTGTATTTGTTTTTGATGTCTTCAGTAATATTTATGAATTTAATTTAGATTTTTTAAAATCCCAACTTTATTATTTTTATAAATAATAGCTCAAGGTACCAAACATACCCAATACTCCTCCCTCCTTCTAATTTCTCCACAACAATGAAGTGCAGGATAAGGGCCTTCTCCATTGTTGCTTCTGCCCCTTGGGAACATCTGGTTTGCACTGGTTATTCTCTCTCAGCTGTAACTGACTGCTCATTTATTTGAAGACAAGAGTACTCATTTAGTTCAAATTAAATAGAGCCATATTGAATAAAAACATAGAAAACTGATGGCAGAAAAAGACCTAGAAGTCCATTAAATCTACCCTTTAATTTATATTTTCTCTGTAATTTATATTATTTTAATTATTATTCTTATATTTTATTTATTTTTATTTTATTTTTAATTTTGGTCAGATGATGGATATTGAAAGCATTAGGGTTCAATTCAGAATATATAAAATCTTCTTCAAGTTAATTTTGACTTCTGGCAATTTTATGAACACATCCAAGAGGTTTTATTACAACAATACATTAGTGATTTTTTAAAATTTCCTTCTTCCATTATACAGTCATGGTACTTCTTAAATGATTGTGTGCTTTCAATCTGATGTCATCTCTTGGCAACCATTTAGCTAGATTTTCTTCCGAACAGTCTGTACGCTACTAATTCAAACCCGTTTAATTCTGGAAAATAGGAGTTTTCTGAATTTTACCTTATTTTGTGTGTTATATTTGCTACTTAAAGCAATATAGATACAGTACATTTGGGCAAAGTTACAATGTAGATGTTCAGGAACCTTTAAAATATGTAAATGTTCATTCTTTATTTGAGACTTGGATACACTCCAACTTAATTAAAATTTCAAATAATTAATGACGAAAGTGTTGTACCACATGTTTCTTGGCAAATCTATATTTTCTTTTATGTAAACTGAGAGCATATGCATCAAGACAAATTCCTTGTGTGTCCAATCACACTTGGCCAATAAAGAATTCTTTCTGTCTGTCTGTCTGTCTGTCTGTCTGTCTGTCTGTCAGTCAGTCAGTCAGTCAGTCAGTCCGTCCGTCCGTCCGTCCGTCCACCCACCCATCTATAGAAACATAGAAACATAGAAGTCTGACGGCAGAAAAAGACCTCATGCTCCGTCTAGTCTGTTACTATTTTCTGTATTTTATCTTAGGATGGATATACAGTATGTTTATTCCAGGCATGTTTAAATTCAGTTACTGTGGATTTATCTACCACGTCTGCTGGAAGTTTGTTCCAAGGATCTACTACTCTTTCAGTAAAATAATATTTTCTCATGTTGCTTTTGATCTTTCCCCCAACTGACTTCAGATTGTGTCCCCTTGTTCTTGTGTTCACCTTCCTATTAAAAACACTTCCCTCCTGGACCTTATTTAACCCTTTAACATATTTAAATGTTTCGATCATGTCCCCCCTTTTCCTTCTGTCCTCCAGACTATACAGATTGAGTTCATTAAGTCTATCTATCTAATGCCTTGGTATTCCTAGTCTCAGTAATTATTTTAACATTGTTAAAATGTTTACATCTCCTTCATTTAGAAAAAAAACAAGAGCAACATGGTGAAATGTTTTTGTTCAATTTGTTTTGTATAGTATTTACATCATAGAAACCTGATGAATTGTATATAAATATGCAAGTATGAAAGAAAAAAAATATTTTCTTGGATTTGTGCCCAATCTCTAGTCAAGCTTACTTACCTCCATTCACACAGAAATTGTTCTATTGTTATTTCCTTTGCAAAGCAGAAATCCCAAGAGTTATGGGCAATTAAGCAGAGTTTTTGGTCATGTTAAATTTCCAACTGATATTTGAAAGCATGTCAGTTAAATAAAAGTGCTATTGAATTACAATCCGGGGGGGGGGGGGGCATTTAGACGCTATAAATTTCAATTCTTTGAAGTCTCTGTTGACCGGTTTAAATTGACAGAGGCATCCAACCAAATATATTTTAATTCAGTGTCTTCCTCTTTACGACAAGATGTAATCCACAAGCAGCATAAATCATTTTAATTTCTGTAATGTCATTTGGGGGAAAAATACAAGTGGGAACATGTTAGATTCAAGAACTTGCAGACTTTTGCAATGTGAACAAGTACAGCAAGCAAATGCATTGAGCTGGCTGATTCACACACACACACACACACACACACACACTTCATACCAAATGTATTGTCCATTTTTTGGCATGCTATACAACAGTGGTCCCCAAACTATGGGCCGTGGGCCACATGCGGCCCACTGAGGCCATTTATCCGGCCCGCCAGTGAGTGACAAGATCACAGGGAAAAGAGAGAGAGAAAGAAAGAAAAGGGAAAGAGAGGGAGGGAAGGAGAAGTGGAGAGGAAGGAAGGAAAGAAGGAGAAATTGAGGGAACAAGGAAGAAAGGAAGGAAGGAAGAATGAAATGGAGGGACAGAGGAAGGAAGGACTGTTTTGAGGGGGCGGTAATTTTTTTTAATTTTTCTCTCAACATACATTCAAACAACACAGAGTACCATCTAATTTTCCATGAATAAAATGTGGTATTTTGTTAGTAGCTAATATCAATCATCAAAAAAGTTGCAAAAGGTTTTTTTCCTAATTTTCTCATCCAGTTACATTCATTTTCTTTTAATTAAATTCCCTCCTTAATGTTCCTTCAAAAAGTGCAACACCAATTATATTTCTAACTTATTGACCATTATGCCAAAGTGCTTCCTTCCTTCTTTATACATTTTTCATAAGACAAGAAAACCTTGTATCAGATGTTAACAAAAGAAAATTAAAAACAAAACATAAACATACGTATATGAATTTCAGATCTTCTCCCCCCTCTAAATAGTACGTTCCCATTTTGTTTTTTACTTTAAAACAAGGTATGTGCAGTGTGCATAGGGATTTTTTCATAGCGTTTTTTTATAGTCCGGCCCTCCAACAGTCCGAAGGACAGTGAACTGGCCCCCTGTGTAAAAAGTTTGGGGACCCCTGCTATACAATTTGTGAATAAATACAGTTCCAAAAAAAATAAGCCTTTCTTAATTTCCAAAAAACCGTTTCAGTTTAGATTTAAAGAACATGGCTTGCTTTAAACTGGATTGGCAACAAATCTTGTGGCCTCTTATTGAAGTACTTGTGTGACATGTGCACCTGTTTAACTTGAGGGAAAGATTCCTTCTTCATTGACTTAGTGGGAGGGGAAACTGCTGGCAGTAAACTTTAGAAGTTCCGTATTGTGCAGAGGGCCCCTGTAGAATTGAGTGCTACTTTCCCAATGGGCATTGTGTCTGTGGAATGAAAATGCTGTCTGTTAAAATCGTGGGATATGTTAGAGCAATTTGCTTGCTAGCACGACTTTTTTTGGAATATGTACTGAGGAAATTACAAATGAAGACAAAAAGGATTAACTTTAATTGTATTAGTGGGGGGAATGATGAAAAGCTAATTGATGCTTTTAAAATTGTTATTGTGTAAGGATAAAATTGTGACATTTAGGCTTGCAGTATTAGCAGTAAATTGAGTGCTGTAGCAATAGCAAGAGAATTTAGAGCCGGTGTGGCGCAGCGGGTAGAGTGCTGTACTGCAGGCCCCTGAAGCTGACTGTAGATCTGTAGGTCAGCGGTTCAGATCTCATCACCGGCTCAAGGTTGACTCAGCCTTCCAGCCTTCCGAGGTGGGTAAAATGAGGACCTGGATTGTGGGGGCAATATGCTGGCACTGTTAAAAAGTGCTATTGCTAACATGGTGTAAGCCGCCCTGAGTCTAAGGAGAAGGGCGGCATAAAAATTGAATGAATGAATAAATGAATAAATAATAAATAAATAAATAAATACACAAACAAACAAATAAATAAATAGATAAATTTAGAAGTATGCAGGTAGCAGGGGTAGGTTCCGCTTAGCTTCGACGCTGGTTCGCACCGCAATGTTTTACGTGTGCATCCGATGTGAATTTTCACTTCCGCGCATGCTCTGTAGCGGGACCAGAAACACAGCTGAAGATCTTATCAACTCTGCTTCGGGTGAAGAAATAAAGGTCAGTATTGGCCCAGGAATGGGCTCTTTTTGAAGCAGAGCCATCCAAAGATGTTCAGAAAAAAAAGATGGCGGCGCCCACGGACCAGCACCACCTGAACCGGATCCGTGACGCCATTTTCATGCCACCAGCAGGTTGCTAACGGTTCAGGCGATCTAGTCCAAACTGGGAGGAACCCACCCCTGACAGGTAGTCCTCAATTTACAACAGTTTACTTTGTGACTGTTCAAAGTTGCAACGCCACTGGCTTAAGGCTGTTTTTTCATGCTTATGATTGTCACAGCACCCCCACTGTCATGTGATTTACATTTGGTTTTATTTATTTATTTATTTATTAGATTTGTATGCTGCCCCTCTCCGTAGACTCAGTTGCTTGTCAACAGGTTCCTCTTTATGATGGTTGCATTGCTCTAGGGTCATGCGAACCCCCCCATTCAACCTTCTGACAAACAAAATCAATAGGGAACCCAGATTCGCTTAACACCTGCTTACTAATTTAACGACTGCAATGATTCGCTTTAAAAATGTGGCCAAAAAGGCATAAAATGGGGCTAAACAAATTTCTTCCTCAGCAACATAAATTTTGGCCTCAATTATGGTTGTAGGTCTAAGACTACAACCACCAAAGATTTCACTGTACTTTACAGCCCTCTCTAAGTAGTTTACAGAGTCAGTAGCATATTAGCCCCTAAAAATCTGGATCTTCATTTTACTGACCTTAGAAGGATAGAAGGCTGAATTAACCTTGAGCTGGTAAGCATCGAACCTTTGACCCTCAGAATTAGCCTGCAATACCGCATTCTAACCACTTGGCTTTAGTTTCTAATAGATTAAAAACTTTTTAACTTTTTCTCACTTTAAAACATAATTGATTAATCTAGGACAGAAAAAACAATCAATTTGAGAGTGAAATAACACTTTTTGTAGATGCCTTTGCTTATGACTCTATATGTAAAATGCTTCTATTTTATTTCCACAATAAAAAAGGTAAGATTAATTAGACATGTTTATGGCTGGATGTATGATCAAAATTCTCACTTCAATTCAGCCTTGCAACTTTGCTCAGTAGATATCAAGCTATTGGTAACTTAGTTCAACAGAAAGTAAGGTTCCTCCAGAGTTTCAAACTGAAAAAATAAGTTTATAGAAATTTCAGCAATTGGATAGCATTAGTTTTTCACCAAGCTGATTTCTCTGCTTGTTAATCTTTTAATATCAACTTCTGTGTAAATTGGGGAGGGGACTAATCTCTTAACTGATAACCGGGACACTTGGGCAGACAGTATATGAATCTCTTTTATTCTCTGAATTATTTCAGTAGAAAGCTAGGCAATTTGTGCTGCACAGAAGTAAACACAAATATTTATTACAATCCCTCATGGGGTCGGGATCCTTGTTGCCTGAAGACCCAGAAGACTCTAGAAAGAGATTAGCAATGGCCCAGAGGAGAAAGTTGTTGGTGTCCATCAACAGATTGTCAACAATATTTTGTGGCAGTGAAGATCCAAGCAGGATGGCAATTCAGAGGTTAAAATTTGGCAAGCCTTTGAAACAGGCTGGGTACTGTACTATTTGTCTCTCTCTCTCCTCACATCCCTCATTGTAACAACTCCTCCAACTGGTAGTATTGCTGTTGCAAAGAGAAAGCTAAATGGATGTATCTCACAAAAGGTTTGAAGTTGCTGACAAGGGTCTGTCCAGTAAGAAAGCAAATGGACAGGTCTAAAAAGGTCAGTTAAGGGAAAGTAAAAGTAAAAATCTCTTAAGGGACTAATTAGAAAAGGGAAGTGATGAAAAAGGAAAAGGCTTAAAATTAAAACGAAGAGATCATGAAGAAAAATACCGATAAGGAGTAAGGCTGTTGAATGAAAAAGAATAATGACATAACAACACTATAGCAGAGCAACCTAACACTAGTCTTGCAGCACAAGAGTAACTTGGGAAATAGTGACAATAACGACTACTTCAGCTTCAACCGCAACAACACAAGAGCACACAACAGATTCAAACTTAATATTAACCGCTCCAAACTTGACTGTAAAAAATATGACTTTAACAATCGAGTTGTCGAAGCGTGGCACTCATTACTGGACTCAATAGTGTCAACTCCCAACCCCCAACACTTCTCCCTTAGACTCTCCACGATTGACCTCTCCAGGTTCCTAAGAGACCAGTAAGGGGCGTATATAAGTGCACTGATGTGCCTAACGTCCCCTGTCCAATTGTCTTTCCTTATCTCATATATCATATATATTCTCTCCTTATCTATCTATCTATCTATCTATCTATCTATCTATCTATCTATCTATCTATCTATATTATATATATATATCATATATATTCTCTCCTTATCTCTTATATCATATATATTCTCTCCTTATCTCTTATATCATATATATTCTCTCCCTCCCATCTACTTCTCTTCTTTTTACTTTCTATCGTTATATATATTACTTAATGTCTATTCTCTTCCATATGTATTGTATGTTGGAGAAAGAATAAATAAATAAATAAATAAATTAAATAAATAAATAAATAAATAAGAGAAATAGGTTATGATAAAGAACTAAAAAATATTTAAGAGGTGTAATAAAGTCCCTATAAATTCACACACTAGTTTAAGCTTTAAGCGAAAACTTTTTTGTAAGCCACCTTTTTGCTAATAAAAGATTGAATTGCTTAAGGTTACCAGTGTCTCAAATCCTGTGACAGGAAATAGAGAAAGAGACATTAAGCTAATGAAGTTATTGAATCACAATATTTGCACTAGCCTTATTCGGATTGCAGCTATGGTGATTAGCATCAAATCACTTGGGTTCATAGATTGTGCTAAAGCAGTTTGTATTGTAGGTTGGTTAATTTTAATCTGGCATTCATGAAACTAGCCATTGTGGTTTGTAAGTAATAATTTATGGCTTATTGTTTTTTATGAATAGTATGTGCATGAGTAAATCAAGTAACTTATGACATAAAATCATTTCTTAGAACCGTGTACAGTATTTGGCCTTTATGTACAATACAGTAGTTTAGTTTTCATTATATGTACTGTAATTATGAAAACTGCCGTATTGTTAATTATTCTGCAAATTAATGCCTACAAATCTTAACTGCCAAACTTACTAAGTGCATTTTCTTTTGTTCTCCCAACACAGTTGTGATTTTCAGAATAAACATTTTAAAACAATACAAACAAAAATGATAATTACAAAAAAAATACTGTTAAGAGATGGCTTAGTTAATTTGGGTACCTTACAGATTGTCATATTTAATTTGGCATAAACTTTCATTAATAAAAATGTACTTAATCATATGTAAACATACACTTTATTGTAGTTTTTATTTTTTGCGGTGCAAAATTCTGCTTAGAGTTATAATTTTTCACTGCTTACAATTTTGAAATTGAAATATATTCATTTTAATCATTTCTTGATTACACAATTTGGCCCACTTGCATTAGATCTAGAACTACTGAATTATATCAGTATTGGAAAGTATTTTTGATTTGTGTGTATGTGTGTGTGTGTAAGAGTTGCAATGATGGTTATTTGCAAGAATTCTGGAATAAAGAATTGGAATATCCCATATTAACACATCAAGAGCTGTGACTCTTAAACGATATTAAGTACATATTTCTTATTGTCTTAAAATGAGACTACAGTGCTATAACAATGTTTACAGGATTATATAGGATACACAAAAGCTTTATAAGATGTCTTGAAATCATTATGAGAGTACAGATAGAATAGAATAGAATAACAGAAGGGATCTTGGAGGTCTTCTAGTCCAACCCCCCACTTAGATAGGAAACCCTACACCACTTCAGACAAATGGTTATCCAACATCTTCTTTAATTAAAACTTCCAGTGTTAGAGCATTCAAATACAAGTTCTTATCTACAGCACCTTAAACTAGTTCTGTCTTTTCCTGTGATGATATAATATTTGTGGAGGGAAGTCACGTGATCCTATAAAAAGATGCTGTTGCATTGTGATCTAGCACTATGTTCTGCTTGATCCAAAATACCCTTCGTGAACTAAACCAAAGTGCTAGATCGCTTATTTTGAATATTTATCAACTCATTTCTTAAACTGGATATATGATAAATATAACTTATTTGGCACTATGATTATATGCTTACAATCCTATGTCCATTTAAAAAAGGATGGATTTTACACAATTTTAAATTACCATGAGTTTGAAAAATATGCTCTCTAACCAGTTTAATTGTGTTAGCAATTTTTACAGAATTGTTTATCAGTGAATAAAAATGTTTTCCAATGATTAGGTGAAAAGCTAGGCATTTTTCTTTATCAGTTTGGGATTAAAAATGACTCTTTTATAATGTGTGGAAATACAGGGATAGTAACATTTTCAGAAGAGTATTGAATGTTACCTTTTTATATTATTAGGCTAGCCTTCTCCTTTTTACACACAGAATAAAAGATTCTTTGGATTTGTTTAAAGGTTTCTGCTATCAGTAATTGGTCGGTCAAGTGTAAAAATAACCACTATATTTACTTTTGTCTTTCTATTATAAGTCAGCAACTGAATTTTCAAAGGTGGCTCTACCTGATACTGGTATTTTATTTACCTTCTCCCATGTTCACAATGCATGAATGAAATCAAGCTATAATATTACAATGTCGTTTTAATTTCATGTCTTTGTTCAGTAGTCTTTCACTCTGATCTATAGAAACAAGGAAAAATTCTCTCTGAAGTTCACTTCCCCTTTAAAATGTAAGACTGTTCATTTTGACCAAAGTAATCTAACCTATGTTACTAACACTGAATACAAATTTAGGAAGCTGAAAAATCCTTGTTAATAAATGTTTTTGAGGTGGCTTGAGGGAATGACCAAATATTCTTGTATTGTACGAGGCTCATCCCAAAAGTAATGCACCACATTTTTTTTCTTCAACAATTATTTATTGAACATAATGAAACTTATACACAAGAAAGAATGATGTTTCTTCTATAGTTACTATTTTTCCACGTAATCTCTGTCCTGTTCTATGGCCTTCCTCCTGCGAGACACAAGGGTGTGTACCACTCCGTGTTCTGGTCATGAAGCCATTTCTGCACTATGCGAATCACCTCTAATGGCCTCAGCCTCTGTGCCCAGAGACTAACCGTACTTCTGTCGACTGCAGATTCTCCATACTGTACACAAATGTCTGTGAATGTTCCCAACAGTTTCTTTCTCTGCAGTGAGAAATTCAATGACGAACTTCGGCCGGCCAGGAAGGACGTCTTTGTGACGTCAAAGCTCCGCCCATGGAATTCCCTATTGGGATTCCCCACCTCCTTTCCAGCCTCCCAACTGGCCCGACAGCTCCGCGGCTTTTTTAAAAATCGAACAGCCAGGCGGCAGGGCTTCTCAGCGTCCTCCTGAACCCAAACGTCAACCCCGAACTTTTGCTGAATTTCCGGGTTCGGCGTTCGGGAGAATGCCAAGAATCCCCCTGGCTGTTTCAAAAGGTGACAGCCAGGCGGCGGGGCTTCTGGGCGGCCTCCTGAACGCCGAACCCAGAAGTTTGGCAAAAGTTCGGGTTCGGGAGGACGTCGAGAAGCCCCCTGGCTGTTTCAAAAGGTGACAGCCGGGCGGCGGGGCTTCTCGGTGGCCACCCGAACCCAAACTTTTGCCAAACTTCCGGGTTCGGCGTTCGGGCGGCGGGTTCGGAAGAAAGAAAAAATTCAGAAGAAGAGGCAAAAAATTTCCGAACCCCGGGTACATATCTCGAATTGTTCGTATGGCGAGGGGTTCGTATCACGAGGTACCACTGTATATCTAAAGTTTCGCATTTGTGCCATTACTGTAGGCTGAGAAAAAAAATGTGGTGCATTGCTTTCTGGGCGACCCTTGTAAGTTAATGTATTTTGTTCTTTTTATTTTTCTGTATAGAAATAATAATACTTTCAGCTCTCAAAATTAGGCACAGTTTTAGTTCTTACCTAAGAAATCACTGAAGTAAGCTTTCTAATGCAAGGGTCTCCAACCTTGGTGACTTTAAGCCTGGCGGACTACAACTCCCAGAATTCCCCAGCCAGCTTTGCTGGGAATTCTGGGAGTTGAAGTCCACCAGGCTTAAAGTCGCCAAGGTTGGAGACCCCTGTTCTAAATACCCATGATGATACAACTAAATTTTTCTAATAATAGAGGAGAGATTCTAAAGAGATATGCGGCCACATAGCTAGGTCACTGAATGTCAGTTTTGGGCAGTTTTCCTGACACTATTGCCTTTACACGAGTAGCAGTATGTGGTACCTCATCATACAAACTTAATTGGTTCCAGGAGGAGGTTCGTAAGGTGAAATGTTCGTAAGATGAAACAATGTTTCCCATAGGAATCAATGTAAAAGCAAATAATGCGTGCAAATCCTTCAGGAAAATCCCAAACTTTAGAAGGGAGGCGAACAGAGGGCAGGGAAGAGCAGCTAAAGGGGGCGGGTGGAAGAAGCAAGGCTAGGCTAAAGGGTGAGTGGGAAGGAAGAAAGGCAAGGGGGGGCGCCCCTCTCTTTTCTTTCTTAAAAAGACACCCTTTCAGTTCCTTTGCAAGCACCTTGTTCTCGGCAAAATTTCCCTACTCCAAGCAGCCCCTCCCTCCTCCCTTTTCTTTCTTAAAAAGACACCCTTTCAATTCCTTTGCAAGCACCTTGTTCTCGGCAAAATTTCCCTACTCCAAGCAGCCCCTCCCTCCTCCCTTTTCTTTCTTAAAAAGACACCCTTTCAATTCCTTTGCAAGCACCTTGTTCTCGGCAAAATTTCCCTACTCCAAGCAGCCCCTCCCTCCTCCCTTTTCTTTCTTAAAAAGACACCCTTTCAATTCCTTTGCAAGCACCTTGTTCTCGGCAAAATTTTCCTACTCCAAGCAGCCTCTCCCTTTTCTTTCTTCAAAAAAGGGGGGGGGAAAGAAACCCCTTCATCCCAGCAGCAGCTGCTTGGGTTCGTAAGGTGAAAATAGTTCGGAAGAAGAGGCAAAAAAATCTTAAACACCGGGTTCCTATCTTGAAAAGTTCGTTAGAAGAGGTGTTCGTAAGATGAGGTACCACTGTATTTCCAAATCTCATAGTTATTGGTTATGTAGATGGAAATGATGGGAGGTAAAGTCCAGCTCATGTGGAACTTCAGGAAGAGAGGTATGAACATAATGCATCTTATATTTGTCAAGAGTACAGTGATGCTTAAACGTTTCTGAACTCTTTAGAATTTTCAATATTTCTTCATACATATGACCTAGGACTAGATAAAAGAAAACTTAGCTAAACAAAAGTTCAGGCATAGCATATAACGCATTTTCTTATGTTGTCTTGCTGTTGGTTAAAAGTTTGAATACAGGATGAAAACTCACAATTGGGATGTACTGTTGGAAGGATGTGAGCTGTTCAAAAGAAGCGGACCTAACAAAGGAGGAGGTGGAGTTGCATTATATGTAAAAGATCACTACACCTCTACAGCAATACATAAAAAGCAAGGATGAAAGCCGCCTTGTTATGCATATGGGTTAAAATAAAAGGAAAAACGTATGACATTGCTCTAGGGGTTACTGTAGGTCACCAGCCTTTTAAATATATCACAATGCTTCAAAACAGTATTGTTCTAAGATGTATTTTAAAAAGATAAATTTATTTATATATGGCATATCATACATGGATTAGCAATATATATTAATATTTCACCTAGATTAGTAATACACAATAAAATATAAATGTTTAAAATATGTCCAGATCATCAAACCATTGAAGCATAGCATCATTTATATAGGGAAAAAATATTGGCTCAGTACAGTATATGCCCCCAATTTAGGGCTGATCATGATGTAATCTACAATTTAACATGGAACCCTGCACTCACATTGAGGGGAGGATACTATGACCAATTTAATACAGAAAGTTTTGGCAGACAATGTGTGAGATGCAAATCCTATTTAGGATTGTCCACAGTTCAAAGTCTGGCCCCTTTTTTGTGAGGTCATTTATATGTCTTCCTAGGTCTAGGCATTCAAAAAGAAAGATAAACATTTTTGGTTGATTACTAACCTGCATAGATTCCAGTCTCATACTGTGAACATATCATGTTGCAATAGCCAAACACTGACAGTTACAAGATTCAAGAAAGAATTCATATAGTAGTTGTCATTTAATGTAATTAAAAATAACAATCTAACTCTGTATTGTAATAGAGTCACATAAAATAATATGTGTAAGTCCCTTTAAAAAGTAAGAGATCTATTCAGTTTGTAGTTAACCTTCTTTCTATAGCAAAGGGTTGATCTGAGACACAGAAGAGACAATCTATGATTTATGCTCCAGACCAGAGGTGGCTTGCTGGTTGTATAGACCCGTTTGCGGGCATTTCCCCCCATTCGCCAAACTAGGAGAGATTGCCAGTTGTCCACCCCGCCAAACTGGCTCTCTCGGTGTTGCCACAGGCATTACCAACTTGTTGTTGCTTCTGTTGTTGCTTCTGTTGTTGCTTCTGTTTTTACTTCTGCGCATGCGGTGAGGTAAGTTAGAACCCACCTCTGCTCCAGATAGTATGACAGGGGCATAAGGGAGAACTATTTCTTTAGCACAAAGTTTGCAAATTTATTATTTGGACATCCAATTTATTATATATGCCACCCAACTCCTGAAAGACAAATAAAAGAATAAAGAATAAAAGTATTAAAAACTTGCAAATAAAAGTTGATGCTGTTCACCCACTCTGAATATTTATATATGGTCCAGGCAAACATCTGGATTTTTTGACTTGAGTCTGTCCGAATGACATTTGCCACCTAAAGAACTTTACAAAGGGTCTTATGTCCTAATCTCATTTCAAATTCTTTTCTTAAACAAAATGGAGCTCAGAGTTTGCATGGAAACCAAAGGTCTCTGTTGGCAAGAATTTGTAGACCATTCCATTACTAGATAATAAATCATGCCTATTGTCTTATTCTTTGGTCTATCACATCAAAAGAAAGCAGCGCACAGTTCAAGTCTCGAGTTTGTATAATGCATATATCTAATGAAAAGCTTTTGCAGTCAGAGCAAGTGATTGATAAGTATTCAATCGCCTCCATAATATATGTACCAAGATTTCTCCATTGTGATCAGACCAATGCCCCTTATATCTGTGTGGGCTTGTGTACCTTTATATATACACATCAATATTATCATATGAAGAACTATATAAATATTTCAGATAATTTATTGCTGCCCAGCACATTTGAAATTAGAAGAATATAGTTTTTTAGTGAGAAGATAAACAGAATATTGTCACTGTGGATTGGTTTTATTCAATTTTATTGTATACCCCTGATGGATTTTCTTCTCCATTTTTAAAAGCAAAATAGTCATTATGAGAAAATGATTTCATTGATGTTTTGTTTTCCTTAAATTCAGAGGCAGACATTCATTGTAATTTAAATTAGTAGTTTGTCCTTGGGCAAACTGCTAACAGGATTGGTGAAATTAATTACAATTCTTGGAATTGTAACCCAAACAGAAACAATTTTTGATAGTGCATGTAAAAACACAGCAGCAAATGCACAAAATGTTCCCAGCTAAATAATTTATTTTATTTTATTTTATTTTATTTTATTATTTATTTATTTATTTATTTATTTATTTATCCATCCATCCATCCATCCATCCATCATTCATTCATTCATTCATTTAACTTCTATGCTGCCCAGTCTCTTGGGACTTAGGGCGGCTTACTACAATATAATGTGGGATTAATATATAGAAGCGTAATTAAATTGAGGATGCTTTAATTTTGATTACTGGACTATCTCTGATCACCATGCAAACAGGAAGAGACACTGTAACAAGGAAATATAAATTAAGTTATTATTTAATTAGCTGAGGCTGATTTCAGTCATGTGCAAATTTGTATGCCCCGTGAAGACTAAATACTTATTTTGGATTTTCATAGATGAAATTGGTAGCTCCTTTATTTTTCTACCATATGAAATATTAATTGATAAAAAAATTGATTGATTGATTGATTTGATTTGATTTTAGTCCACTGCAATCAATCAAAGCTCAGCACTTACCATTGATAATTTGTAATTAAACATTAATGGTATAACCCCTCAAAGTAAAATTTCCAAAATTAAGGTTACAAAATACAAGTTCTGACAAGAGCAAATCAAAAGGATAAGAAATAAATAAGAGAAATGTATAGTAATAGGAATTATAGAATGAACTTTTTGAAATTGCTATTATTACCATTACTTTGTGTTTTCTTTTTCTTCTTGAATTAAGTTGGAATGTGTAAGTTCATTCATTGTACAATTGCTGTAGAGAAAAATCTGTTTATTTGGTATTTGCTACTTTTCTGTGTGGTGCATTCATAATGCACTGAGCACTCTTCAAACTGGTGTAGTTTTCAAGTAGGGAATAATTAGTCCTGTCAATCACTTGTATTTGTATAAGTGACTAAACTATTTATCTTATCTTTCCCTACTTCTGTCTTGTTTTTCCAGCCAATAGTGTTCATGTTCTGCCATTTACATTGACTAGATAGAATTATTATTACAACATTGTTATTCTCCCTGATAATAGTCGGCAAGGATGAAAAATGCCTTGTGCAGATTAAGATTCAACCTTGGATTTGGCACTATTTATGACTCTAATTAAATTTGTGCATTTCCATTTTCAAAGGCTTCCAATAAATTATTATTATTATTATTATTTATTATTATTTATTATTATTATTATTATTATTATTATTATTATTATTATTATTATTTATTAGATTTGTATGCCGCCCTTCTCCGTAGACTCGGGGCGGCTTACAGCAGATTAAATTAAATTAAATTGTAACTATAAACTATTTTGTTATGAAGAAATATAACTAATGAAGTTTGAATGTCAGCTTTTTAACAATATGTTTGGATTCAAAGAAAACCTTTTATTGTGAGGTATATAATGAAGCTCTCCTAGATGTGAGCTCTTGTTTAGATATTTGAAGGTGATAAAGCTGCATTTGTATAGTGTTTGTCCATTTGTTCTTCTTGGAAAATGGGCATTGAAATGGAATTTTGTCATTTCCACCTAAAATATACAGTACCCATATATGGATTGATTTCCAGAGTTTGTGGAAATTGTTTTTCCTTATATTACAGTTTCTCCCCCCTTGGGACACTTCAATCTTTTTTTTTTTTTACAAGAAAGCAGAACAAATTTTCCTTGAAATCAGTCATTTTTTTTCCTAACAATTTGTTAAATTTAATTCCAACATCTCACCATTTACACTGTGCATTGCATATTTTCCTACTTAGGTTTATGTCTGGAATGTTAAACATATACTAAACTTGAAATAGAGAATTATGCCCCTATATTGAAATAGATATGTGTGTTCCATGAAGGAAGCCTTCATCTTATGGGAAAAAACACTTGGAATTAACCTCCACTGCACTCTACATGGGGCTACCCTTAAAGAGTGTTCGGAGAATGCAGATAGTCCAGAATGCAGCTGCACAAGCTGTCATGGGTGAACCTCGGTACGCCCATATAACACAAACACTCTGCGTGCTGCACTGGCTACCAATTAGTCTCCGGTCACAATTCAAGGTGTTATTACCTACAAAATCCTACATGGCTTTAGGGCCTGACTCTTTACGGGACTGTCTCCTGCCACATACCTCACAGAGACCTATTAGATCGCACGGAATCGCCTCCTCCGGGTCCCATCGACTAAGCAATGTAGGTTGGCGGGACCGTGGGGGAGGGCCTTTTCTGTAGCTGCCCCGGCTCTATGGAACCCATCCCCCCCAATGTTTGTATTGTTCCCACTCTACTGGCCTTTCAAAAAGCTGTCAAGACCTGGCTTTGCCGACAGGCTTGTGGGCTGTGAATCTTAACATCAGACACAGCTGAATTAAGTTTGATTGGTATATATGTTGTTGTTAGATTGGTCTTAGGGATTTTATAAGGGTTTAATTTGTTTATAATGGGGTTTTATAATCTATTATTAATATTTGACTTCTTTTATAGTTGTATTGTTTTGTATTGCTGTAAGCCATCCTACGGCATAGAAGTCAATTAAATTATTAAATTAAATTAAATATTCCTCCATATTTTAAAAGAAATAATTCTGCAGACCTTGGTAGGCATTTTTAGTTGATGGGAGAGGGTTCTGGTAACTGCTCCTAGTCATAAGTCAAGGATTACCAATAATGTCTCAAATTCCCTGAGAAGAAAGTTGAGATATAAATGACATACAAAAAATATACAGTCACAATACACCAAAGAACCATATATACTTTTAGAAAACTGGAGAAATTTTTTATTATTATTATTATTATTATTATTATTATTATTATTTAGATTTGTATGCCGCCCCTCTCCGTAGACTGGTTCATACACAGCTGTTTGTATTACATATATGAATAATCCATAGCTAGAGCTTTTATATTACTCATCATGTACTTCTTCTAATAGACGTGATTCCTCTATTACACGGGTGTCAAATTTGATTGTGTCACGTGACATATCGTGATGTTTTTTGTCTTTGTGGAGTCGGGGTAGGTGTGGCCTGTGCGGGTCGCCAGTTTGACAGGACTGTAACAACATTGCCTAAAAAGCATTAAGAGTTGTCAATCTAATCTTACGTAGTTTCTTCTCTGGTAACATTGAACTGCTAACCAGAACTTACAAAACATTTGTCAGACCAATTCTAGAATGCAGCTCACCTGTCTGGATATCAGACATTAATACAATTGAGAGTGTCCAGAAATATTTCACAAGAAGAGTCCTTCACTTTTCTTCCCGCAATAAAATACTTTACTCCACCAGACTTGAAATACTGAAATTAGACAATTTACAACTACGGGGCCTCCAAATTGATCTAACCATAGTTCACAAAATCAGAAAATATGACTTCAGCAATAGAGTGATCAACACCTGGAATTCACTACCTGACTGTTGTTTTTTCCCCCAACCCCAAAATCTTCAATCTTAGATTGTCTACAGTTGACCTCTCCCCTTTTCTAAGAGGTTTGTAAGGGGTGTGCATAAGCACGCCGTTGTGCGTACTGTCCCTGTCCTACTGTCCTATTTGTCTTCTTTTATCATTACTTTCTATGGTATGTTTATATAAACTACTAACCTATAGTATACAGTGATACCTCTACCTATGAATGCCTCTACTTACGAACTTTTCTAGATAAGAACCGGGTGTTCAAGATTTTTTTGCCTCTTCTCAAGAACCATTTTCCACTTACAAACCCAAGCCTCCGAAACTGTAACCGGAAAAGGCAGGGAGAAGCCTCCGTGGGGCCTCTCTAGGAATCTCCTGGGAGAAACAGGGCCGGAAAAGGCAGGGAGAAGCCTCCGTGGGGCCTCTCTAGGAATCTCCTGGGAGGAAACAGGGCCTCCACCCTCCCTGTGGTTTCTCCCATCGCACACATTATTTGCTTTTACATTGATTCCTATGGGGAAAATTGCTTCTTCTTACAAACTTTTCTACTTAAGAACCTGGTCACGGAATGAATTAAGTTCGTAAGTAGAGGTACCACAGTACTTGATTAACTAAAAATAAATAAATATATGCTGCCTATAATAGCTGATCTACAATTTCATAGTCTAGCTTAGTAGTAAATAGATGCTTTTACTAATAGTAAAAAAAAATGCATATTGGAAAGAAAAGGATGTGTGCTTGGAGTGCCCCTGCAGAAAGTCCTATTTG
This sequence comes from Erythrolamprus reginae, assembly GCF_031021105.1. NCBI lineage: Eukaryota > Metazoa > Chordata > Lepidosauria > Squamata > Dipsadidae > Erythrolamprus > Erythrolamprus reginae. The sequence goes on along the minus strand of NC_091955.1, from coordinate 16,378,615 downwards.
TATGATAACCCCGTATGTCCCCACGTGATCGTTAACTAGTCCTAGCCAGAAGACCTCAGGCATCTCTGAAGTAATTGCAGATCAAAGGTCAGTGTCCATAGAACACAGGACAGGACTCTGACAATGAGAAGGGGTTTTAAAGCCTGCACCTTGTTTAACACTCCAGTGAGAAAACTCTTTTGACGGAGCGAGGCGGCTTCTTTCTGACAGGTCAGCAGGAGGCAAAGGGCTGTAAACCCAGAATGACAGTGGCTAAAAGAGTTAATGGGAAGGAGATGTTGTTATGCTGGCAGCTGCAGTTAGGGCAGCAACCGAGGGCTCTGGAATGCTGCCCCTTACAAGCCACTTCTGCATAACCATAAAAAAGGAATTGGGAGGTCAGGGGAATGAAAACAGCTGAGATATGTTCCTGTTGATAGGATGGGTCTACTACCCTTATCAGCGCATACTTTAGGAGTAGCTAAGGTGGCGAAGAATGCAGCCTTGCATTGATCAAGAAAGTATTGTGATACGGCCTGTTGTTACTAGAATAATAGCCACGGCATGAATGCTTTGAATGTTGTTATTCTTTTTTGCATTATTTTTTTATTTTTTTTCTCTAGCATAAAATAAAAAAAACAATACATGATTTTCACACAAAATCAAACATACAATTTTTTTCTTTTACTTTGTAGTCATTCAGTGGAGGCTCTACAAACATATAACATTATAATATAATATTATAATATTAAGATATTATAATCTTAATATTAAAACATTACAATAACCTATACGTTAATCTCTGGTCATCAAATTCACATCTTATTTTGATCTTACAAATCTATTGAGCTAATTGTTCCAAAAAAAACCCAATTTTCTTATAATACCTAGCAGCTGAGTAAATTATATGTAAAATAAATATTATTTTATCTTATTTTAATCTTTCAAAATCTTTGAATGTTGTTATTGTTTGCCCGAGTTACTTTGCACTAGGACAAAGTGGGAAAGGAAACGGATGTGTAGATAAACCTTTTGCTGTATCGAATCCAATAATACATTGTAGAGAAACCACTAGATTATTGGTTATTTCTGAATAGTAATCTGATTATCCAAAGGAAGGCTGGCTTTTGCGAAGGGATGCCTTAATAAAGATACTGGTAATACTCATCAACTGTGTTGTTGTAACAAGACTTACCGTACTTTTAATGTGATAAATGTTTTACTGTCTTGTTTAGAGGAGAATATTTTTGTTTGGAGATCACGACGTTTTATAGTAGGATGTGATACCAAGTAGATTGATGGACTGCCTAACGCATTTGTATAAAAATGCTTTGGCCAATCTTGGAGTTCATCAGAATGGTATTTTAAAGAAGATTTTGCAGGAGGTTTTTTTTTAATGAAATATATTTTGTCACCACACCGTTACCAATTTTATTGTGTTAGTATAGAATTACAGGATAACTGTAAAGCAAAATGTGATCTCGCAATTCTCTAAATCAGCTTTCTGTGGGAACTAGTTTTTCTAGCATGTATGTTTCCAGCAATAAACAGGACACAGGATATTTAGGCAGACATGCATATATTCACAGAAAAACAAGAGTCAAAATTATTTTATAGGGCATGAACATTATTCAATATGCCCCAGTTAGGTTAGAATAGAACAGAACAGAATATAATTTTATTAGCCAAGTGTGATTGGATACACAAGGAATTTGTCTTGGTGCATATTTATTTATTTATTTATTTATTTATTCATTCATTCATTCATTCATTCATTCATTCATTCATTCATTCATTCAATTTTTATGCCGCCCTTCTCCTTAGACTCAGGGCGGCTTACAACATGTTAGCAATAGCAATTTTTTGACAGAGCCAGCCTATTGCCCCCACAATCCGGGTCCTCATTTTACCCACCTCGGAAGGATGGAAGGCTGAGTCAACCTTGAGCCGGTGATGAGATTTGAACCGCTGACCTTCAGATCTACAAGTCAGCTTCAGTGGCCTGCAGTACAGCACTCTACCTGCTGCGCCACCCCGGCTCATGCTCTCTGTGTACATAAAAAAAAAGATAAATTAATAAAAAATCATAAGGTACAACACTTAATGATAGTCCAGGTACAAATAAGCAATCAAATCATATTAGGACCCAGTAAATATAAATTGTAAGGATATAAGCAACAGAGTCATATAGTCATTTGTGGGAGGAGATGGGCGATGGAAACAATGAGAAGATTAATAGTAGTGCAGACTTAGTAAATAGTTTGACAATGTTCATGTGTCTAGTTTTTCTGGTGTACAAGTGCTCTGTAATGTTATTTTGAGGATAGGAGTTGAAGCAGTTTGTGTCCAGTTATGTTGTCAGATATAAAGAGGTCAGTTATTGATTATGTGCCATCAAGTTGGTGTTGACTTTTAATGACTATACATAGATTTTCTTCAGGATGTAGCAAAGAGGTTTGCAAAAATGTGGAAAGAAGGAGAGAAATAGAAGGAAGCAAAGGCGCATGAGCTGTAAGCTGCATTAATTAGATTTAGAGATTTGTCAAGCAAGCTACATACAATTCACTTGGTTCTCACACGTCATGCGAATCAGAATTGTTAAATGCATAAAGAATAACGCATATGTTTCATACCTAGAAGGAAGTGAAAACTATTTAAATATCAAAACCAAAATTTTAAAATGAATATTCTCTATTCATGCAACATCATTTTTTCTCAGATAACAGCTGGAGTAGAATGGGTAGGGATTGTTCTTTTAAATCAAATTCCAAATTTGCTGACATGTGGATTTTTACTTCTATATCTGGCTACTCTTCTATATACTGTAGATTACATTTTCCAAAAAGCATAGTATTCCATTGGTGAAAAGGTATGTTTATTTTAATTTTAAAAAGGGTGAAAATGTAACAGTGATGATTTTCACGTAGCTTATATTTCCTGTCTATGGCAAAGAAATTGACTTCTGCCCTTTTTTTTTTTACACTTTAGGAAATATAATTTTTGTTCCAAATTATTTTTTCCCCTTAAATGAGGTCATATTCTTAATTCAGTAACACTGTCCATGATTCCACAGACTGGTATCTTTAATAGCTCCAAACTGTTCAAAACTTGTGTCTATTGTAAAAGCTTTGTAGGTCTCTGCTATAGTCCCTGAAGAGAAAGATAAAAGCTTTGTAGGTCTCTGCTATAGTCCCTGAAGAGAAAGATAATTTGCTTTCTTAAAACATTATTTAATAGACAGTGCTTGATACGAATGGTGACAAAATAGCTTCCTTATGATTTACATAAATGGAACCAAGTATAGAAATGAGGTAAATATATTCACAGGGATATGTATGTCTGCATTCATAGATAAGATTAAGCTAGGATTTGTACACTACTGTTAAATATGCCCCAATACTTATTTATTTATTTATTTATTCATTCATTCATTTATTGGATTTGTATGCCGCCCCTCTCCATGGACTCGGGGCGGCTAACAACAGCGATAAAAACAGCATGTAATAATCCAATACTAAAACAATTAAAAAACCCTTATTATAAAACCAAATATACATACAAACATACCATGCATAAATTGTAGAGGCCTAGGGGGAAAGAATATCTCAGTTCCCTCATGCCTGACAGCAGAGGTGGGTTTTAAGGAGCTTACGAAAGGCAAGGAGGGTGGGGGCAATTCTAATCTCTGGGAGGAGTTGGTTCCAGAGGGCCGGGACCGCCACAGAGAAGGCTCTTCCCCTGGGTCCCGCCAAGCGACATTGTTTAGTTGACGGGACCTAACTGGTCGCTGGGATTCGTGCGGCAGAATAGCAGGAAGATGCAGATGCAACTTCTATTCATTGTTGACTTTTGCCTACTACCTGGACTTGTCCCTATAGTTTTCTTGGCATGTTTTCCAGAAAAGGTTTGCCACTGCCTTCTTCCTAAACTTGAGAGAGAACTGGCTCAAAGTCACCTAGCTGATTTCATGTCTCATGCAGGACTAGAACTCATGTCTCTCCCTGTTTCTAGCTTGGTGCCTTAACCACTGAACTCATCACGTGTACTGCATATTTTATATTTCTGTTCTATTAACTTTGCATTCGGGTACTGTGGTACCTCTACCTAAGAATGCCTCTACTTATGAACTTTTCTAGATAAGAAACGGGTGTTCAATATTTTTTTTGCCTCTTCTCAAGAACCATTTTCCACTTACAAACTTGAGCCTCCGAAACTGTAACCGGGAAAGGCGGGGAGAAGGTTCCTTGGGGCCTCTCTAGGAATCTCCTGGGAGGAAACAGGACTGGAAAAGGCAGGGAGAAGCCTCCGTGGGGCCTCTCTAGGAATATCCTGGGAGGAAACAGGACTGGAAAAGGCAGGGAGAAGCCTCCGTGGGGCCTCTCTAGGAATATCCTGGGAGGAAACAGGACTGGAAAAGGCAGGGAGAAGCCGCCGTGGGGCCTCTCTAGGAATATCCTGGAAGGAAACAGGGCCTCCACCCTCCCGGTGGTTTCCCCAATCACACACATTGTTTGCTTTTACATCGATTCCTATGAGAAAAATTGCTTCTTCTTACAAACTTTTCTACTTAAGAACCTATTCACGGAACGGATTAAGTTCGTAAGTAGAGGTACCACTGTATATGCTTTCTATCCCTCAAAACTCCAAAATAGTTCAATTTAGCAAGATCAAACTGCCAGGGGTTTCTGGATGTCACATGAATTGTATGTTTTCCTTAACTGAAGCTTCAATATTTCCTTTGCTTAATGTAACATTAAAATAGGTTACTAAACATAGCACTTGAAAGTTAGCAATTTCTGTAATTTTTCTGCTCTCTCTTTTTAAGAGATTCTGCTTTGAAATTTTGCTTACCAAAATGCTACCCTGTGTTTCTCCCTCCATTAAAACAAAGCCACATCACAGAATCAGCTTTTGATTTGGCCTTATGTGGAAAACACTTTATTTGGGTATTTCAAACTTCTAATTAATCTAAATATGGTGTGCACTATTATTTCAGTGTTGCAAACTGAGAATATTTGGAGGAGTGGCCTTGCATAAGTCAGCTCTTCAAAGAAATTGGTTTTATTTGTCTAAATTTGGTAATGATTGTGTTACAAATTTTCCCAAATGTATGTATGCTGGAAATGTAATTAGAAAAACAATAGTTTTAACTAAGAGAAAGATTGCTTCTTTATTTAATATATTAGATTAAACTTGTATTTCACTTTCCACTATGGAATCTAAACTCTTAATACCTAAAGATAATGCAAAAACAAAATCACTAAACAATTGTTACATTGGATTTTAAAATAAATAAGTATGAAACTTCCAGAAACATTTTAGATTAGTAATGCAGAGATAAAGCAATGGAGAATTTAAGTCATCCTTGTTTGTAAACATGAACTTCTGATTTATTTACTATTTTTCACTTCCCTATTTGTATATTGGTGTCCGTTTGTATGTTTGACCAGACATGACTTCTCAATTTTCAAGGGGAAACCCAAAGGTGCTTTTTCAAGAGGCAACTGGACTTCCTTGTTTTTCTTTGAAGATGTTTTGCTTCTTATCTAAGAAGCAAACTTTATCTCATTTCACTACGGAACAGACTAAATGACTTTTTGAGTTAGCATTCTGTTTACATTATCTGACTTCACATTGCCTGATTCAACAATCATGTATTATAGCCGTGATGGTGAACACACACCACAGATGGCATGCAGAGCCGTATCTGCCGGCATCTGAGCAGGTGCCCTAGTTCAACTCCAGCTGATTTTTGGCTTACGCTGCAGCTCTGGGAGGATATTTTTGGCCTCCAGAGGACCTCCACGGAGCACAGGATAACATTTTTATCCGCCCGAGGCTCCAAGGAAGCCTCTGGTACCTGGGGAGAGTGGAAAATGGGCCAACCAGGCCCACTGGAAGTCGGGAAACAGGGTCATGCATGAGAGGGCAGAAGAGTGTGTGCGGGGACACATGTATGCGGGGACACTTGAGCCTCCGAAACTGTAACAGGAAAAGGCAGGGAGAAGCCTCTGTGGGGCCTCTCTAGGAATCTCCTGGGAGGAAACAGGGCCGGGAAAGGCGGGGGGAAGCCTCCATGGGGCATCTCTAGGAATCTCCTGGGAGGAAACAAGGCCTCCTCCCTGTGGCTTTCCCAATCATACACATTATTTGCTTCTACATTGATTCCTATGGGAAAAATTGCTTCTTCTTACAAACTTTTCTACTTAAGAACCTGGTCACGTAATGAATTAAGTTCGTAAGTACCACTGTACGCCATTAGATACTGATGTGTGTATTTTCAGATATGATTGATTATGATGGTATACGTGTTTCCATTTATGTGTGTTTTAAGGTGCAGGAAAATAGAAAACGTATACCCCCCAAAAAAGAATTATCGGTGTGGGCACGATAGTGCATAGGCGCGTGCTTTCAGCACCCAAGTTAAAAAAGGTTCACCATCACTGTATTATAGGATGTTTAGGAGAAAATGCATGAAGTTGGTTTTTGGGATCATCTTTAATTCTTCTCTCTTTCACCCTACAGATGGTATTCACAGTGTTACAGCATATTGCACCTTAAGGGTTACAATCATCACTGATGACATGCTTACAAACAGTATCACAGTACGACTGGAAAACATGTCCCAAGAGAGGTTTCTTTCCCCTCTGCTGGCTCTCTTTGTGGAAGGCGTAGCTACCGTGCTGTCAACCACCAAAGAGGGCATTTTTGTCTTCAACATTCAAAACGACACAGATGTTACCACCAATATTCTGAATGTGACATTTTCTGCCCTACTTCCTGGTGGCATTCGAAACAAATTCTTCCCTTCTGAAGACCTTCAGGAGCAGATATACCTCAACCGGACACTGCTCACGCTGATATCGACTCAACGAGTATTGCCTTTTGATGATAACATTTGCCTGCGGGAACCTTGTGAAAACTACATGAAATGTGTCTCTGTACTGAAATTTGACAGCTCTGCGCCATTTATTACTTCAAATACGGTACTTTTCCGACCCATACACCCCATCAACGGTCTGAGATGTCGTTGTCCTCCTGGGTTTACTGGTGATTATTGTGAAACGGAAATTGACCTCTGCTATTCTAACCCCTGCGGAAACAATGGCCTTTGTCGAAGTCGAGAGGGAGGCTATACCTGTGAATGTTATGAAGACTACACTGGTAAGTTATTTCTTGGTGCCTTAAATATTGAGCATGATTTATTTATTTTATATTTTATTTTATTTTATTTTATTTTATTCATTTGTCCAATGCACAAATACATAGGAAGAAAAATAGACATGTAGTAATATATATGAGGGTAAAAAGTGAACTTAGAGGAGAGGACATCTGAAAGGAAGAAAATATATATGATAAGTGAGAGAAAGGAAAGACAATTGGACAGGGGACGAAAGGCACACCAGTGCACTTGTGTACGCCCCTTACTGGCCTCTTAGGAACCTGGAGAGGTCAATCGTGGAGAGTCTAAGGGAGAAATGTTGGGGGTTAGGGGTTGACACAATTGAGTCCGGTAATGAATTTAGAAAATGACGTTCTTTTGCTTTCTCGATTAATCATAATTGTCCAATGGCTGTGTAACCATTACATAAATTTGAGCTTTATTTATAAATACAAGAATAGAACAGAACAGAATAGAATAGAATTTTATTGGTCAAGTATGATTGGACACACAAGGAATTTGTCTTTGTGGATACGTACATAAAAGAAAATATATATTTGTCAAGAATCATAAGGTACAACACTTAATGATAGTCCAGATAAAAATAAGGAATCCAATCATATTAGGAATCAGTCAATATACAGTAAATTCCAAGGATACAAGCAACAAAGGCACAGTCATACTTTAGTGGGAGGAGATGAGTGATGCAAATGATGAGAAGATTAATAATAGTGCAGACTTAGTAAATAGTTTTAAAGTATTGAGGGAATTATTTGTTTAGCAGAGTGATGGCATTTGGAGAAAAACTGTTCTTGTGTCTAGTTGTTCTTGTGTTTTATAGCGTCGTTTTGAGAGTAGGAGTTGAAACTGCAGTATACAGGTCCTCAATGGAAGGCAGGTTGGTATTAATTGTTTTTTCCGCAGTCCTGATTATCCTCTGAAGTCTGTATCAGTCTTGTTGGGTTGCAGAACCAAACCAAAAAGTTAGAGAGGTACAGATGACTCAATAATTCTTCTGTAGAACTTTATCAGCAGCTCCTTGGGCAGTTTGAGCTTCTTGAGTTGGCACAGAAGCTCTGGACCTTCAACAGTCTCAGCTGGCCATCCACACCATAGGCCTCAATGGGGTATCCCATTGTACATAAAATATATGGTGGGGAATCCAGTGTAGCACAGTTCCCAAGGCAAAATTATTTATGCTACAGATAAGCTGTAATCCTGGGAATAATTTCTAAGAAGAGCTTTATGTATAGGTAAAACATCTACCTGATTGTATTTTAAATACAAATAGCAAGATTTTAAATTTAAACTCCAGCACAGAGTGTAAGATAAATTGATTTAATCTAAATCCAATTTGTATTTCATATCTCAAAACTTCCTGAGGTAAAGTTCAAATTAATATTCTTTATTCTGAATCATAATTAGTGGAATGCGTTGAAGGTGAGAGATTGAGCATTACGGATAATTCTCAACTTACAAATGGTCATTTAATGATGGTTCAAAGCCATGGTCTGTAAAGCACTTCTGGCCATCATAAAACATTATACCACCCTCACAATCACATGATCATGATCTGGGTGCTTGGCAGCTTCTTCATACTTAAGATTGGTTGTTGTTCTATCGAGCTCTCTGGTAGAATCCTCCCAAAAATGCACAGATACAATTTCAGACACACACACGTTTGAAAATTTAAAACAATGTTCTTTATACCGAAAATGCAAATAAACAGAGCACTCTTTTTGTATAGCAAAGAGCACTTGTCTCCAAACAAATTGGTAAGTTGTACAAGTCCTTTATCAGTTCTGTGATACTTAGCTTGCAGCTGTGAGGCAATTCACAGTCCTTTTTCTTTCACAAAGTGAAACACACTTTGCTCTGGTTTAGTTTCAAAGCGGGGAAAAATCAGCACAAAAGGTCAAAGTTAGCAAGGCAGTCACAAAACACAACGATCAGATAATCCTCCACAATGGCCAAACCCACAGGCTGCTCTTTATAGCAGCCTCACTAATTACCACAGCCCCACCCAACCACAGGTGGCCTCATTTTCTTTGATAATAATCTCTCAGTTGTTGTTGCCTATGCATCGCTCTCCTCATGCGTGGCTGTATCATTAACTCTTGTTCTGAATCCAAGGAGGAGCTAGATAATTGATCTCCTGCTGAGCTGTCTGCCACACTCTCCTCCTCCCTGTCACTCATGTCTTCTTGGTCAGAGGAGCCTTCATCAGCAGATTCCACCGGGGGGACAAAACAGGCCTGCAGCATGTGGATGTCTCCCCCACATCCACAGTCCTTGGGGCAGGAGCTGGGCCAGAGCTAATCACAACAGTTGTGAAGCACTTTGTGATCGCTATCAAAAGCCATGGTAATATAGTAGTTAGTATGCAATATTGCAGGTTAATACTTCTGAACTGCCTGCCAATTGCCAGCAGTTTAGCATTTGGAGCTCAAGATTGACTCAGCCTTCCATCTTTCCAAGTTCAGTAAAATTAGAACCCAAATTGTTGGGGGCAATATGCTGACTCTGTAAAACGTTTAGAATCTGGGCCCTCATTTTACCCACCTCAGAAGGATGGAAGGCTGAGTCAGTCTTGAGCCGGTGATGAGATTTGAACCGCTGACCTACAGATCAGCTTCAGTGGCCTGCAATACAGCACTCTACCTACTGCATCACTCCGGCTCTATACCCTGTTTCCTCCAAAATATGACATCCCCTGATAATAAGTCCAATCGGGCTTTTGAGTACGTGGCAATAGGGCCAAGTGCTTATTTCAGGGTTCAGAAATACAGTGTTCCCTCGATTTTCGTGGGGGATGCGTTCCGAGACCACCCGCAAAAGTCGAATTTCCGCGAAGTAGAGATGCGGAAGTAAATACACTATTTTTGGCTATGAACAATATCACAAGCTTTCCCTTAACACTTTAAACCCCTAAATTACAATTTCCCATTCCCTTAGCAACCATTTAGATTATTTCTCACCATGTTTATATATAAAAGTTTATTTTTAAAGAAAATTATTAAAGGTGGACGAAAGTTTGGCGATGACATATGATGTCATCGGGTGGGAAAAACCGTGGTATAGGGGGGAAAACCACAAAGTATTTTTTAATTAATATTTTTGAAAAACCGTGGTATAGACTTTTCGCGAAGTTCGAACCCGCGAAAATCGAGGGAACACTGTATATAAAACAGGGTCCTATTTTCGGGGAAACCTGGTAAGTCTTAAGTGCTATTGCTATATGATTGCCATTTTGCAAGCTTCTCTTCCAGCTTCCCCAGAAAGTCACTGGGAAAGCTAGCAGGAAAGGCTGCAAGTATTGCCGCCTGCCGAAGGATTTCCATTCTCCTTCATGCAGGAGGTAGGGGTGGGAGTGGAAAACCTTTGTTGGGTTGCAGAAACAAAGATAAGGTCTTTGGGATCCCCACTTCATCTCTCCAGCATAGAAGTTTAGTTCTGAACGCAAAGGGGAGCTACCTGCCCTCCTTTGGCAGGCAGGTCTTTCACGCCATCTGCCTAACAATCCATGCAGTCATTTAACAACTGCAACTTAGAAAGCCAAGATTGCAGTCATTGAGTGAAGTGATCAAGTTGATATCTCATTCAACAACCCAGGACTCCAAGCCCTATTGTCGTTGCAAATTGAGGTGTACCTGTACTTTCCTACTCAATGCTTTCTCTAAACCAAAAATAGGTTGACATTTATTGCTATTGAGTCTTATCCCTTGTTGGTGTCGTGGTTAGCTCCGGCCCAGCTCCTGCCCCAAGGACTGTGGATGTGGGGGAGACATCCACATGCTGCAGGCCTGTTTTGCCCCCGGTGGAATCTGATGATGAAGGCTCCTCTGACCAAGAAGACATGAGTGACAGGGAGGAGGAGAGTGTGGCAGACAGCTCAGAAGGAGATCAATTATCTAGCTCCTCCTTGGATTCAGAACAAGAGTTAATGATACAGCCACGCATGAGGAGAGCGATGAATAGGCAACAACAACTGAGAGATTATTATCAAAGAAAATGAGGCCACCTGTGGTTGGGTGGGGCTGTGGTAATTAGTGAGGCTGCTATAAAGAGCAGCCTGTGGGTTTGGCCATTGTGGAGGATTATCTGATCGTTGTGTTTCATGACTGCTTTACTGACTTTGACTTTTTGTGTGCTGATTTTTCCCCGCTTTGAAACTAAACCAGAGCAAAGTGTGTTTCACTTTGTGAAAGAAAAAGGACTGTGAATTGCCTCACAGCTGCAAGCTAAGTATCATAGAACTGATAAGGGACTTGTACAAATTACCAGTTTGGTTGGAGACGAGTGCTCTTTGCTATACAAAAGAGGGCTTGATTTAAGTGAATTTTCATTATAAAGAACATTGTTTTGAATTTTCAAACGTGTGTGTCTGAAATTTGTACCTGTGAATTTTTCGGAGGAGTCTACCAGAGAGCCCGACAGAACAGTTGGTATTAAGGTTGCAGGGGCAGGCACATTCTCACCCCCAACTTACATGATTTCTTTGGATAAAGCTGATTTAGGCATGCTACTTACAATAGTCGAGGAAACAGCACATCACCTTCCCTTAAATGCTATCAGTTGAGGGAGCTGTAAATATGTAGCTCTGCCAGTCCATAATTATCATTTTATTCTTTCATTGGTCTTGTTGTTTATCTTTGGGATTTCTATACTTGCCAACATCTGATTTCGTAGTTGCTTTATCTTCACGGAGAGATTGAGAGCTTATTTTTAAATATGGATTTTTTAAAGCTGGAGAAGATAACATGATAATTGAAGGTTATTGCCAAAATATTAATAGGGCACGTTGTGTAATGAAATGGCTGTGGCCTTAGAGATTGCTTTTCAGATGATCCCTGCAGATAGAAAATTCTGGCTATGAACCATGCAAACTTACATGTGGATGTGGGGTGAGTGATTCACCAAGGAAGCATAATCTTTGGAAACAGACCAATCTGATGGGCATCGTTCCAGAAATAGTTCACTGTGATTCAATACTTACATCAGGATTGAGAGTCTGAAAAACAGAATTCCATCGCTGAATAAGAGTGCTGCCATTTGTTTCAGAAACATTATGCCTTAATAAGCAGGTAACATAGCTCTCGTTTTTGTATGAACCGGTACATTGATTTTGAGCTGCAATCCTTTAAGATTTGGAGTTTTAAATAGTGGCTTCTACACAGCTGGTTTTGGGCAGAATATGATGAAATTTACAGTGACAATGACAGTCAATTTTGCAGCAGCAGCAGCATATAGACTGAAAGAATTTTGGGCAAAAGAAAGGGTTGATCATAAGGAATAATAATTCCCTTTCCAAAAATGTGGTGGCGTTGATTCTGGGTTTTGAGACAGAAATAGAAATAGATTTACTGTACCTGCTGATCTTTTCCATTTACTCCTGTTGCCATGACATTGTGGGAATTAATTCTTAGAAATTCTACAATTTATTAGAGTTACACATGAAGAATATAATAGATCACCCATGTGCATAAATAAAATGCCAGTGTATGCAGTCCTCGACTTACAACATTTTTTAATCATTGTTGTTAGCCGCCCTGAGTTTGCAGAGAGGGGCGGCATACAAATCCAATAAATAAATAATAAATAAAATAAATAAACATTTTATTTAGTAGCTGTTCAAAGGCAATCAGCTCCCCCTGGAGATTCACACTGCCCCCACCCTCCTTGCCTTCCGTAAAAGTTTAAAGACCTATTTATGCCGCTAGGGCCATTAGATCCTAGCACCCTGACCAACGAGTGTTTTAGTATGTTTTGTTGAATGAATGGTGATGAATGCTTTTAAACTATATTGGAGTTTTTAATCTTATTAATTGGATTTTTAGATGTATTTGCTATGTTATTTTGATACGTTGTGAGCCGCCCAAGTCCTCGGAGAGGGGCAGCATACAAATCCAATTAATAAATAATAATAAAATAAATAAAGTTGTAATGGCACAGGAAAAAAATGACTTATGACTGTTTTCCACACTTAACTGTTGCTACACCCTCCTGATCATGTGATCAGAATTTGGCAGCTTGGCAACAAATTCATATTAATGACAGTTGCAGTGTCCCGGGGTCATGTGATCCCCTTTTGCGAACTTCTCGCAAGTATAAAATGGGGAAGCCAGATTAATTCACTTAACAAATTTCTCACTTTGCAACAGAAATTTTGAGCTTCAGTTTTGGTCATAAATCAAGGACTAACTGTCTGTGAACATCAGCATAATCTTAAGATTTTGCCAAACGTAGTTATCCACACTGAAATGGTAATACAGTGATCCCCCGCTCGTTGCGAGGGTTCCGTTCCAGGACCCCCCGCAACGAGCGGGTTTTCGTAAAGTAGCGCTGCGGAAGTAAAAACACCATCTGCGCATGTGCAGATGGTGTTTTTAACTTCCGCAGCGCTAGCGAGGAGCCGAAGATTGGGGGCGGCGCGGCTGTTTTAAAACGTCGCCGCCGACATGGGGGGCTCGCTAGCACCCCCCCCGAACCCCCAACCCGGGTTTGGGGGGGTGCTAGCAAGCCCCCCATGTCGGTGGCAACATTTTAAAACACCCGCGCGGCTTTCCAATGAGTCCCGAAGACAAACGCGGAAGTTTGACGTTTGTCTTCGGGACTCATTGGAAAGCTCCGATCATTTTAAAACAGTTGCGCCGTTCTCCGCTGACTCCTGGCAAACTTCCCCGCTTTAGGAGTCAGCGGAGAACGGCGCGCCTGCTTTAAAACGATCGGAGCTTTCCAATGAGTCCCGAAGACAAACGTCAAACTTCCGCGTTTGTCTTCGGGACTCATTGGAAAGCCGCGCGGGTGTTTTAAAACGTCGCCGCCGACATGGGGGGCTTGCTAGCACCCCCCCAAACCCGGGTTGGGGGTTCGGGGGGGTGCTAGCGAGCCCCCCATGTCGGCGGGGACGTTTTAAAACACCCGCACGGCTTTCCAATGAGTCCCGAAGACAAACGCGGAAGTTTGACGTTTGTCTTCGGGACTCATTGGAAAGCTCCGATCGTTTTAAAACAGTTGCGCCGTTCTCCGCTGACTCCTGGCGAACTTCCCCGCTTTAGGAGTCAGCGGAGAACGGCGCGCCTGTTTTAAAACGATCGGAGCCGGCCGGGTCCGATCGTTTTAAAACAGGCGCGCTGTTCTCCGCTGACTCCTGGCGAACTTCCCGGGCGAAGGGCAAAGGGCGGGCGAGCGGGTGCTGGGGGGGGCTTCGCCCTCCCGCCAGCAAGAGGGGGAAGACCCAGGGAAGCCGCCCAGCAGCTGATCTGCCGGGCGCCATCTACGCATGCGTGCCCATAGAAAAAAGGGCACGCATGCGCAGATGGTGTTTTGACTTCCGGGTTCAAAAATCGCAAATTACCCTGTTCGCAATGGTCGGGGACGCAATAACCGGGGGATCACTGTATACCAAAAATATGAAAGGGGGGGGGAAGAGGTCTAAAATTTGACTTTATTCTTTTAAGAAGAGTACTTGACAAATAATCCAAAAGTGAAAATATTTTTAAAATATCATAAAAATTTCCAGCTCTTTCCTACGATATGCTGATTATAAAGGATATATACTTTTATCTCTGAACATTTTGAGTTTCTCTAGAACACCATTATGTCCCAATTAAAAAGACTTATTTTCTCACTTGTTTCCATTTTCACTAATGTCCTGAAGCTTTTCATTGTTGGGATGTAATTTATACATGATGAAAGTTTCTCAGTCTTCAAGATTCTTCTGTTTCAAGGAGTAAGGTACACAGAGCTTTTACAAGGCTATTTCTGAAATGGAAATACCCCCTAATTATAATTATCTGGAGCAACTGCACTTCCTATGATACAAGGAGGTGAGTGATAAGGACACATAATATTTGTGGGTTTAAATCAGATCTGGAACAACATTTTTTCAGGCCTTCAGGCACCATCTATTTATGTGCTAAGGGAAAACAAAGGGAAATTTCCAGAAGAATTTTTTTCCTGTCTCTTTTAAGTAGAAAACAAGGCCTAAATTTCTTCAGTTTCAGTGTTCCATGTAAATACTGTATATGCTTTGCTGTAGTATGTATGTATGTATTTATTTATTTATGTATTTATTTATTTAATTGGATTTATATTCTGCCCGTCTCCGAGGACTTGGAGTATATGCATGAAAAATGTAAAATCATGACCCTTGGCTCAGTAGTGGGTTCTAAAACCCTTTACTACCAGTTTGCAATCTTTCTCACCACAACTGTTAAGTGAATCATAGCATTTGTTAATGTAATAACATGGCTGTTAAGTGAATCTGCCCCTTCCTGACATCGCTTGCAAAAGGGGATCACATGGTGCCGGGACACTGCAACCGTCATAAATATGAATCAGTTGCCAGGAGTCTGAATGTTGATTGGATGACCATGTGGATGCTGCAACGGTCATGGTGTGAAAAATGGTCATAAGTCACGTTTTCCAGTGCCATTGTAACTTCAAACAGTCACTAAACGAACTGTTGCAAGTCAAAGGACTACCTGTATTTTACACCGTATTCTTTGGTGAGAATAGCAAATGGGTTGAGCAAACCGAAATCTAAACATGGTGGAATTTGTATACTCATTGCAAGCATAGCATTTTTAGTATTGTTTTATTTTTATTTTTTATTTATTCATATGTCCGATACACAAATACATAGGAAGAAAATAGACATGTGGTAATATATATAAGGGTAAAAGTGAACTTAGAGGAGAGGATATATGAAAGAAGAGAATATATATGATAGGTGAAAGAGAGGAAAGACAATTGGACAGGGGACGAAAGACACATCAGTGCACTTATGTACGCCCCTTACTGGCCTCTTAGGAACCTGGAGAGGTCAATCGTGGAGAGTCCAAGGGAAAAATGTTGGGGGTTAGGGGTTGACACAATTGAGTCCGGTAATGAGTTCCACGCTTCGATAACTCTGTTGCTGAAATCATATTTTTTACAGTCAAGTTTGGAGTGGTTCGTATTAAGTTTGAATCTGTTGTGTGCTCTTGTGTTATTGCGGTTGAAGCTGAAGTAGTCATTGACCGGTAGGACGTTGCAGCATATGATCTTGTGGGCAATACTCAAACTTGTTTTAGGCGCCGTAGTTCTAGGCTTTCTAGGCCCAGGATTGTTAGTCTATTTTCGTAGGATATTCTGTTTTGAGTGGAGGAGTGAAGGGCTCTTCTGGTGAAATATCTTTGGACATTTTCAAGGGTGTTGATGTCTGAGATGTGGTATGGGTTCCAGACAGATGAGTAGTAGTCTAGGATGAGTCTGGCAAAAGTTTTGTAGGCTCTTGTGAGTAGTGTGAGGTTGCCTGAGCAGAAGCTGCGTAGGATCAGGTTAACAACTCTAGAAGCTTTTTTGGCGATATTGTTGCAGTGGGCTTTAGCACTTAGCAGTTGTTTTCATTGTGGAAAGACCTGTCAACATTTGGAAGGAAGAAAATAATGATTGCATAAAAATAACACGTGACATACAATATATACATGTCTTGCCTGAAGAGGTGCTTTCCATATAGATTCAATCAACTCCCATGATCTCATAGCCATGTTGGCTGGCAGACAATAGGAGCTGAAGCCATCTTATTGAAGAAAGCAGATTAGGGAAGATGGCTGTTGAACACAACTGTAGAACACAGTGTAAAACACTGTAGAACACAACTAGATTCCTATCTCTTTTCACTCAGTGGCTGAACTTTACGCAGATGCTGTCTATGATTTAGGAGTGGGTCCCACTTACCTTTGCCACCAGTTCATATCACAACATTTTGCTCATCCCTTCATGCAATTTTCCTTCCGCGCATATTCAACAGCAGGATTCAGCCTGAAACACAGCTGAGGAGCTGATCAGCTGTGCGTTGGGCAGAGAAATAAAGGTCAAAATTAACCTGGGGCAGGTGGGAGGGCTCTTTTTCAAGCCATGGAAGAGGAGAAGCCATCCAAACATGGAAAAATTCATCAAAAATTAAAAAAAAAAAAAGATGGCGGCACCAACGGACCAGCCCCAACCGAACCAGATCCGTGATACCATCATCACGTCACCAGAGGGTCATTAACGGTTCGGGCGATCTGGTCCCGACCGGGAGGAACCACCCCTATAATCTTAGAATTATTGTGAGAATAGAACTTAGAATTATACATGGTATGCTTGTTTGTATGATTGGTTTTTTAAATTGGGGGTTTTTTAGATTATTTTTAATATTAGATTTGTCTACATTGTCTTTTTTATTGTTGTTAGCCGCCCCGAGTCTTCGGAGAGGGGCGGCATACAAATCTAATAAATAAATAAATAAAAATAAAATAAAATATTGTAGAAAAGAACAAGTACTACCGTAACCGTGAAATCTACATACCTTCCCTATCTGTTCAGATGTGCACGATTTGCTTGCTTCGCACATATTTATTTATTTATTTATTTATCAGATTTGTATGCCGCCCCTCTCCGCAGACTCGGGGCAGCTCACAGCAATAATGATACAATGTAACATATTTAATTTATTTAATTATTTAATTAATTTATACCGCCATCACACAAGCTCTCTCACCTTCTGCGCATGCACAGAAGGCTTTACTCATGTGTAGATGGTTAAAAAAAGAAAACGGTAGCGTCCAGGCAGGTGGGCGGAGCTTTGCTGCCACTGCTGCCACTACCAGTTTTCCCAACCGCCAGCAGCCACCGCTACGTGGATGCCCGAACTGGATCAAGCCACTAGCATTTCACCCCTGCCTTAACCTCTGAAAAAGAGGTTTTAAATAAAGGAGTAAACCTATTTTTAATGAGTAAAATTAAACATTTTTATCTGGAAGCCAAAGTGTTACAGTAACTGCAAACTTAATATTTAGTTTTTATATATGATAATTTTATAGAAAACCTTGTTTCCCCCACTATCAGATTAATGAAAAATATTTTATTTGGGGGGATTCGTGTCAAAGAGCTGTTAATGATTTCCTCATTTTATTGATTGATTGATTGGATTTGTATGCCACCCCTCTCCGGAGACTTTACTTATTCAGCCAAGATATTAAGTGAGAATGTGTAGCTATGTGTCTGTATGTACAAACATGTGTAAACACAGAGAGAGAGAGAGATTATGAAATACTGGTGTTAAAATCACACATATTTTCCCTTTAATATCAGCTGCTGAATTCTGAGCTGTCTTACTGATTATATTTGTTTACTACAGTCTTCGGAGGGCACCATCAGTTGACCTATTCCTAAGAGCCCCAGTGCCTTGCCCTTATTCCAATATCTTTTGCACTCTCCCACCTCATCTGTCTGTCTTTCTTTTTTCTTCTTCTTTTTTTGCCTGCAGAAATACTTTCAGAGATCAAAGTCTTGGACTGTCTCTTGACAATCTAGGCCAGAGTTTCAGTATTCTTGTTGCTCTCTTTTTTTGTTTTTTTAAATTAGTTTTCAGGTGGTTTGACAGGATTTCTGATGTTACAAAAGCCTTTTAAAGTGCTGGAATTAAGGGAGCTTTGTGTGGGAAAGTGATACACCTCATGCCAATATAATCACCATATTTTCCGATCTTCATCCACAGATGGATTTTAGTGCTTCGGCTTGGTAACGTGCTGCCATCGTCGGCAGGAAAAAGCCAATGCTGTTGAGAACATAATCATGCGTTTATGATTATGTTTCTGGATAGGAAAAAAATTGGCTTTCTATAACACATTGTGAATTTACATAGGAAAATCATGACTATGGAAATAAAGATGAACCAAAGATTATATTTTAAGGATGCAAATGGTTCCTCCTACAGTAATCTTATTAACTAAAGCAGAGGTGTTCAAACTTGGGAACTTTAAGACGTGTGGACTTCAATTTGCAGAACTTTCCAGCCAGCTATGAGTTGAAGTCCATGTCTTAAAGTTGCCACGTTTGGGGACCCCTCAAACGAAAGTATCACTGTAAAACTTTGAAGCCCAGTTGTATTCTGGGAGTTGAAGTCCGTGTCTTAAAGTTGCCATGTTTGGGGACCCCCCAAACGAAAGGATCCCTGTAAAACTTTGAAGTCCAGTTGTATTCTGGGAGTTGAAGTCCATGTCTTAAAGTTGCCAAGTTTGGGGACCCCCCAAACGAAAGGATCACTGTAAAACTTTGAAGCCCAGTTGTATTCTGGGAGTTGATGTCCATGTCTTAAAGTTGCCAAGTTTGGGGACCCCCCAAACAAAAGGATCCCTGTAAAACTTTGAAGCCCAGTTGTATTCTGGGAGTTGAAGTCCATGTCTTAAAGTTGCTAAGTTTGGGGGCCCCCAAATGAAAGGATCCCTGTAAAACTTTGAAGCCCAGTTGTATTCTGGGAGTTGAAGTCCACGTCTTAAAGTTGCCAAGTTTGGGGACCCCCCAAACAAAGGGATCCCTGTAAAACTTTGAAGCCTAGTTGTATTCTGGGAGTTAAGTTTGGGGAACCCCAAATGAAAGGATCCCTGTCAAACTTTGAAGCCCAGTTGTATTCTGGGAGTTGAAGTCCATGTCTTAAAGTTGCCAAGTTTGGGCCCCCCCAAATGAAAGGATCCCTGTAAAACTTTGAAGGCCAGTTGTATTCTGGGAGTTGAAGTCCATGTCTTAAAGTTGCCAAGTTTGGGGACCCCAAACGAAAGGATCCCTGTAAAACTTTGAAGCCCAGTTGTATTCTGGGAGTTGAAGTCCATGTCTTAAAGTTGCCAAGTTTGGGGACCCCCAAACAAAAGGATCCCTGTAAAACTTTGAAGCCCAGTTGTATTCTGGGAGTTGAAGTCCATGTCTTAAAGTTGCCAGGTTTGGGGACCCCCAAACGAAAGGATCCCTGTAAAACTTTGAAGCCCAGTTGTATAAGTTCATTTCAGTGTTTTCAAATTGCCTTTTAAATGAACTACTGTAGACCATTTTATTATCAAATATTGCATTCATTAAAACCAGAACAAGAGGAATATAACAGTATTATAGTAGCAATCCCATACATACAGCATGTTCATCTATTTTGGTTATCAGCAGTAATTCAGCAGCAATTTGAATGGGAAAGGTATTGTGACATAATGGCTGGCTTGCACCCTTATACTCACCTGTTTCTCAGTGGCAAAACCCCCCACAAACCCTTACATCTAATGTTTACACAAAAAAGAAAAAAAGGACAAGCTCTAAAGAAAATGAATAATGCCCCTATTAAATAGTTAAACTTGGAGTTAATAAGTTAGCAGTAACCTGTGCTGCAATACTGCTTTTATCAAATTACACTTTCCCACTTGTGTGAATGGTAAACAGCAATTCAGCAAGTTAGATTTCTTTGCAGTTAAACTTTATTCAGTCTTCTAAAAGTAACTTGTCTTATTAGGGGCTAGGTGTTAGTACAGGACTGTTTGCCTTACTTTGGGATAAGTCAAAAAATAATAATAATAAAAGAAATAAAAAGAAGTTTTCCAACGCCACAGAGCCATTCCTCCTCCAGTCTCATTTTTCTTCATGCATTCCTTAAAGAATACTTCTATGAAGTAGGGAAACAGTGCAGGCCATGAGTGTTATTCTTATATGATGAAGAGAATTGTTATGTAAGACAATAATTGTTTAAAGTATAATGTGTACAGTACAGGGGTCAGTTCCACTTAACTTCACCACTGGTTCTCATCACTCCACTCGCATGCACATTCACCTGTGCGATTTTACTTTCATGCATGCTCAGAAGGTGGGTTCTGCTCAAAACACAGCCTGAAAAAATGACCCCAAAACAGCTTAAAAACACCCCCAAAACGGCCCATTTCTGGGCTGTTTTCTAGGCCATTTTCCAGTCATTTTTGTGCCATTCCTGGAGCCAAAAATGGCTTTAAAATGGCCCAAAAATGGCCTGAAAACAGCACAAAAACTGCCTGGAAATGGCCCCAAAATGGCATTCTGGTGAGCACACATGTATGCACATTGCAGCAGAGGGGGAATAACAACGTGGACACAGAGCTGGATTTAAAACTGGGTCATTTTTATTAATTAAATTAAAATTAATTTAATTCAACCTAACATGGACCCACAGAGGTCAACTGAAATACTTCTGGGGCGGAAATGACGTAATAAAAACTTCCGGGGAAACTTAGGGTGTAGCTCCATGCTGATCCAGGTGAAGGGGCCTCGCCCTCACCTGTATCCCAGCCATGCCATGCATGTGGGAGGTCTCGCCATCCAATCCCTGAAAGGGAATTGAAATGGGCGAGACTCAGCGGCAGGTTCTCCCCAATTGCTCAGGCTGGTTTAAAAGCCACCATGAGCCCTTGGAGAGAGTCTGCCAATCATCCCCAAAGATGCCCAACGGAGAAAACGCAGTTGCTAAACACCTCCCAATTTCCGCCCCTAACCTGCCAACCCAATGACCAGAGGTAAGCCAATTAGAACTAATCGGGGAGCGAAGCACCCCCTAACTGGACATCCCGCACCGCAGTGTGGAATAGGCGAAAAAACGGTTGCAGAAAATACCAAGACCACCAAAAATTCCTATTCGGCCCCCTAAGGGCGACCCCTGTAGCACACTGAAAGATAGGGAGGGCGGGCGGGTGTTCGCCTGCTCATTGTCTGGGGCGAAAAGGAGGCCCCAAGCCTGCGCAGCCCCTTTTATAGGGCTGGCAGGCTCTTCCCCGGCAACGTCATCGGCAAGTGCCAATGACAAGGCATGGCCGGGATCTCATGAAATTTCGGCCATTCAAAATGGCGGCAGAGGCCGAGGACCGCGTTTCCCTGGCCCTGTCGCAAATCCTGGCTGGCGTTAAGTCGCCGGCTGAGTATTCTGGTTTCGGCAAGAGGTTTGCCACCACTGGTATAGCCAGTATCAGAGGGTTTCTTTTGCTGAGTAGTAATTGTTAGTATTATTTACAGTAAACTTCAGGATATTCTAGAAACAGTCAAAGAAGGCCCTATATGGGTCATTCTCAAGCTGTCTTCAAGTTGAGGAATTTCTTGTGACTAGTTGCTCTTCAAGAAGACTATTTATTCATACGATCAAACAGTTCTGCATCGTTTGGGCATTTGTTGTTCTATAAGAAACACTGTTACGCCTGTAGCAATATATTAAAAACCGAAGGCTTATGAAGTGGTGAACTCAAAATGGGTATTTTGACACAGCCATAATAACTGTCGTTTGACTTGTTTCCTGTTTTATATCAAATCCATTTTAGGAATTCAGAAAGTTGGAAACGATATTAACAGTACCTTGATGAGGCTGATTTTCTAGATAAAGTATAAACAATGGGTATGTTTTATTGTTTTAAGCTACCCAGATGCTAGATTTTTTTTAAATAGCTGCTTATTTTTGCCTGCATATTCTTTTTTTCACGGTGACCTTGAAAGGATGGGGAGTTCCCACCTCCCACCTTTCAGAACAGAAGTACAAAAAGGAATAAGAGTTAGAACCAGGTTTCCTCTGTAGATCAAAGTAGTTTCCCAATAATTTTAGAAGGAAAAAAACCCCTACATTAAGTATAATTTTTAAGTATAATTTTAGCAAAATGTTTGGATTGGAGTATAGAATAATTTATCTGCTTCCAGACCTGGTAACCAAGGGAGATTTGAATGAGGCATTGCTCAAGAGAAAGAATAACCACTAGTGTTTGTGTATCTGTGTGTGTGTAAATTACTGTGTTTTTAACAGTGGTAGATCTTTCTCCTGTTACTAATTTTATTTATCTTTTAATTCTGTTTGTTTTGATAATCTGGTAAATTACTATAACTAGCACGGCTGTACCAGCTCACTTCAAGACAAATATTTAGTTAACCTTGGAAATTATTTTTTTTATTATTGTTCAGTGACCGAACATGTTTACCTAGAGCAGTGGTTCTCAACCTTTCTAATGCCATGACCCCTTAATACAGTTCCTCCTGTTGTGGTGACCCCAACCATAAGTCTAGCACCAATTCTCCCAACAGAGCTTTAAGCTGATTGGCAGTAACGTCAGAGGGACACCCCCACTGTAAATGCCGGATTGTAAAAATACGTTCCAAGGCGCCAGAATAGAAGCTTTAGTTCCTAACACCATAGGAAATTTGGGCGACCCCTGTGAAATGGTCATTTGACCCCCAAGTTGAGAACCACTGACCTAGAGGCATTCTATAGAGATCAGAATAATTTATCCCTTAGAACAGTGCCCCCCCCCCAATCTTTTGGGCACCAAGAACTGGTTCCGTGGAGAGAGGCTTTTCCATGGACCATAGGGGACGTGGTTTTGTATGTGCCTGCATCCCGTGGATGGGGCTTCACATATTTGCGGGGCCTAGTTTCTGGCATGGCACAGCCTGGTGGTAATCCACAGAGGTTGGTTGGGAATCCCTGCCTTAGTAAACAACATATTATTTATTCAGTGATTTCTCACATTTATCTCCTAATTTTTATCTAGGAGCTCAATATAACGTACATGGGGATCTTGTCTGAATTTTTTATTTATAAGGGTGACTCTGGGATATTGACTGTATTTAGAGAAAGTGACAGGCAATGCGTTTGCATAATCAGGGTCCAGTAGTTTTGACTACTAAACCATGCCAAAGTATTGAGATACTCTTAACTTCAAAAACTATATTAAAAGTGTACGAACAGAGATATACTTCAAATATACTACAGTCTGCAAAGTTATATTTGCTTTCTTTTCTGAAAAGCACACCAAGTTTATTTGTACTCTGAGTTGAGAATAAACTAAGGTCTTTCATTTGCACATTGTTCACAACTAGAAACAATAGTTTGCTTATTTGCATCAGTTATTAGATGAACAAGACTGTAAGCTGCCAAAGGCTAAACAACGTGTATCAACATACTACATTCCTGGTTGGAGCACACTCATTTTGTACTTCTGACAGGCATGGAAGGGTGTGTGCAAATAATTGAGTTACAGTCGGTTTAGTGAGGTTTGGGTTTTCTATTATAGCTTCTGGCTAAACTGTTAGCCCCACTTCCTCACTCTTCAGATTCATCTTATGCTCTATCCATTTCTTTAGACTTTATATCGCAAGAATTAATAATCCTGAATTTACATATGTTTCCCCAAAAATAAGACCCTGTCTTATATTTTTTTGAACCCTGAAATAAGCTCTTGGCTTTATTGCCATGCACTCAAATGCCCGATTGGGCTTATTATCAGGGGATGTCTTTTTGGGGGGGCAAACAGGGTACATGAAAGGATGAAACAAGAATCCACAAATAAGAAAATCAATATGTTAGGTATCCAGACTGCATATTTACAACCTGGTTCTCCATTCAAGCGGGAAAATGGAGGCTGCTGATTGGTTAAGATATTTGACAGCTCCCTATATAAAGGCTAGCTGTCAAACTGGCTCCCTGCTGGACCTTGTACATTTTTACAATAAAGAGCTGTTGTCTTAAGCCTGTCTCAAGCCTCTTCTGTCCCAGGATTCATTCTGTAATTATTTTGTTGATCCATAGATTAAGAATCCCGAACAACCTTTTTATAATTAGACAAAGAATTTGAGAACTGATTTGTAATTTTTTGCAGAATGGGAGAGATTCTTTCATGAGAATGAATATGTGTCCTAAAATCTCCTAACCTTAATGCCATTTCACTTCTTTGAATTTCTTTCTAGTATAAATAACAAAAAGAAAACCTAATGAGGAAAATGAGATGGAAAAGAAAATGGAAAATAAAATTTTGTGTACCTTTGATTGTTAAGAGAAGTTTGACTACAAGACTATTGTGAAATATTTTTTTTGTTTTAATTCATTAGTATTCATTATGAACTTTCTGTATTAACCACAAATATGGCTGAACTTAACTGTGATCTGTTTCAAAAGAAAATAACTCCACAGCCCATGGCTTGGAGTGATCTTTTTTCAAATAAGCCATAAAGATTAATTACAGGTTGGAGATTAACTGTCATGTCAGGATCAGTCAAAAAGTAAACAAAAGATTCCATTCCTCACAACCACACTGGGAAAGAACAAAACTAAGAAATTATTAACTATAGTTTATTGTGATACCTGAACCAGCCCCTTTAAACCAGGGGCTGTTTAAAAAACTCTGAGCTAAGCAGGAGCTTACTGAATTGAAATGTAGATTTAACTGAAAATTCTCAGGCTAGCATTTGCCTTAATTAAGGGGATTTATGTGAATTGTCAAATTTGAGCTGTCTTTTTTGACTTGCATTGCTGTTCATTATTACATTATTCTATGTGAGGGGTGCAGAAAGAGAAGGGGGGACAGTTTTCCCTGCATCTTCTTGGAGGCAAGATAAATGTCCCTTCTTCAAACTTAGCTCATATTTCAGTATTTGCAAAGGGTAATCTTTAACATCCTAAACGCTTTCACTAGCTTATCTGTATACAACTCCAGAGTTTTACTCCTGTGCCAATGGCATACCATCAAGGTGACACATTCTTTCAAAAAGAGTAATTTGCAAGCCATATCATCTTATCTGGTTACTGAAAAAATAATGCCTTCTGGTATACATGGTTTAGGGTTGATTAATTAATTAAGTTAGTTAGTTAGTTAGTTAGTTAGTTAGTTAGTTAGTTAGTTAGTTAGTTAGTTATTGGATTTGTATGCTGCCCCTCTCCGCAGACTAGGGGCGGCTAACAACAGTAATAAAACAGCATATAACAATAATCCAATACTAAAAACAGTTAAAAACCCATTACTGTATTATAAAAACCAATCATACATACAGACATACCACGCATAAAATTGTAAAGGCCTAGGGGGAAAGCGTATCTCAATTCCCCCATGCCTGGCGGCAGAGGTGGGTTTTAAGCAGCTTACGAAAGGCAAGAAGGGTGGGGGCAATTCTAATCTCTGGGGGGAGTTGGTTCCAGAGGGCCGGGGCCGCCACAGAGAAAGCTCTTCCCCTGGACCCCGCCAAGCGACATTGTTTAGTTGACGGGACCCGGAGAAGACCCACTCTGTGGGACCTAACTGGTCGCTGGGATTCGTGCAGCAGAAGGCGGTCCCTGAGATAATCTGGTCCGGTGCCATGAAGGGTCATTGATGACATCTTTGATACATTTATTTTAGCTTTATTTATAATTTACTGACATGCTTTACTTGTCTTCCCAGTCAGGCCCAAATTTGTCTGACCATTTTCAGTTCTGAAAAAATAATCAAATTCTTACAGTGTTAGTGTAGAAGCAAGAGCTCTGTGGGATCTTAAAGGTGACAAATAGGAACTGAGTTGCTGAATCCGCAAGACTTTTAAGGTATTGCTGAAATACATATTCCCCCATGGCATTCTTTAGTACATACCATCAGAAAGTATTGATTCATTCATGGATTCATCATAATATAAGCATTTAATTCAAGAACTTAGATCGTTATATGAACTTTTGTGAATTGTAGCCAACTTAGATGCTTGTGGATCCAGAGATTATCATAGAAACATAGAAGATTGATGGCAGGAAAAGACCTCAAGTTCCATCAGTTATTGTGGATTTACCAACCATGTCTGCTAAGGGTTTGTTCCAAGCGTCTACTACTCTTTCAGTAAAATAATACTTTCTCACATTGCTTCTGATCTTTCCCGCAACTAACCTCAGATTGTGCCCCCTTGTTGTTGTGTTCACTTTCCTATTAAAAATACAGTGGAACCCCGACATAAGAGCTGCTCTACTTAAGAGCAACTCGAGATAAGAGCTGGGAGGGGAGAGATATTTTTGTTCTACTTACAAGCCCAAATTCGAGATACAAGCGCCAAGGAGCTGTCTCCTGAAGCCAAACGCTAACTTCCGCGTTCGGCTTCAGGAGACAGCTGTGAAGCGGCGCGCGTGTTTTAAAAGGTTGCAGCCGGCCTGGGGGGCTCGGGGGGGTGCTTGCAGCTTTCTTTCTTGCTCTTTTTCTTTCTCTCTTTTACCTTCCCTTCCTCTATTTCTTCTTTTCTTTCTCCTTCCCACCTTCTTCCCTCCCTCCCTCCCTCCCTTCACTCATTCCTCTCTTACTCTCCCCTTTCATAAGTTTCCTTGCTTCCTTCCTCTGTTCCTGTCCCTTCCCCCTTTCCTTCCTTCCTTCCCACCCTCCGTCCATTCATTCACCCATTCCTCTCTTGATCGCTTAAAGCCGGTCCCTGGTGCAAAAAGGGTTGGGGACCTCTGTCCTACAGGATTGGGTGGCAGAGAAGTTGAACATATGTAAATTTAAAAGTTTAAGAAAGTTTACAAGTTAAGTGAAAGAAACTTCATTATTCATTTATATGTACATGTACATTTCTTCATTAAAAACATGTCTTTCTGCATAATTTAGACTAACTTTGTGAGTTTTTTGAGGGCTGGAACCAATTAAAATTATTTACATTAATTCCTATGGGGAAAAGTCGTTCGAGATAAGAGCTGCTCGACTTAAGAGCCCAGGTCCGGAACGAATTAAACTCGTATCTCGAGGTACCACTGTACTTCCCTTCTGCACCTTATTTAACCCTTTAACATATTTAAATGTTTCGATCAGGTCCCCCTTTTCCCTTCTGTCCTCCAGACTATACAGATTGAGTTCATTAAGTCTGCTTCTTTGTTTAATTTATTAGTTCCCTTTTCATTTATTTTTTTAAAAAAGTACCTTCATTGAATTCATACACCAATATCAGATTGGTGACAGTTCAAGTCATGAAAGAATAGTTTGGTAAATGCAGTTGCTAAATTACAGGATGTATTTTTGACTGGTGAAATTTTGCAAACTCACACAAATGATTACAATTTTTATTTGAAGAAGTGTGGCCTTTCACTGAGCGGCTTAAGGCTTTTAGGTAACTAAGATCTGCATCAAATGTGACAGCGCTTATTGTTGTTTTCATAGTTTCTGTTTTGTTTTTTTGTGGCTTTGAGTCAGTAGTGACTCCTGGCAACTGCTTGGACAAATCTCTGCAGTCACTTGGCAAGAATTCAGGAGTAATTTGCCATTGCCTTTTTCCTAGGTTGAAAGGAAAGGACTGGTCCCAGGTTTCCCAGATAAATCTGTGCCTAAAATGAGAATTGAGCTCACTCCTAGATTACTAGCCTGATGCTTTAATCACTATACAGTGTTCCCTCGATTTTCGCGGGTTCAAACTTTGCGGATAGCCTATACCACGGGTTTTCAAAAAATATTAATTAAAAAATACTTTGCCGGTTTTTTTCCTATACCATGTTTTTTTCCATCCGATGATGTCATACGTCATCACCAAACTAATAATTTTTGCAAATAAATAACAAAAAAAATAATTATTGTTAATAAATAATTTTGTTTATAAATATTAGGATCACTATTCAATGGTGAGTACCAGCAATAATGGTGAGTAAATGGTTGTTAAGGGAATGGGAAATGGTAATTTAGGAGTTTAAAGTGTTAAGGGATGGCTTGTGATACAGTCCATAGTCTAAAATGGTGTATTTACTTCCGCATCTCTACTTCGCGGAAATTCGACTTTCGCGGGTGGTCTTGGAACGCATTCCCTGCGGAAATCGAGGGAACACTGTACCCAGCTGGCTCTCTTCTAGTATTATTATAATGCATTGTACTCTAAACCAGTGTTTTTCAACCAGTGTGCCGTGGCACACTAGTGTGCCGCGAGACATGGTCAGATGTGCCGCGAAGCTCAGAGAGAGAAAGAAAGCAAGAGAGAGAGAAAGAAAGAAAGAGAAAGAAAGAAAGCAAGAGAGAGAGAGAGAAAGAAAGCAAGAGAGAGAGGAAGAGAACAAGAGAAAGAAAGCAAGAGAGAGAGCAAGAGAGAGAAAGAAAGCAAGAGAGAGAGAGAAAGAGAGGGAGGGAAGGAGAGAGAGAGAGAAAGACAGAGGGAGGTAAGGAGGGAGAGAAAGAGAGCAAAAAAGAGAGGAAGGAAGGAAGAGAAAGAGGGATGGAGAGAGAGAAAGAAAGAGGAAGGAAGGGAGAGAGAGAGAATTTTTTGTCCAAACTTTTTTTTAGCCTCCCCCCCCCCCCCGCTCAATGTGCCCCAGGGTTTCGTAAATGTAAAAAATGTGCCGTGGCTCAAAAAAAGGTTGAAAATCACTGCTCTAAACACACTAGAGCAGTGATGGCAAGACACAGCTGACATGAAAGAAAAGATACATTTGTCAAGAACCGTGTGGTATAGCACTTAATGATTGTCATAGGATACAAATAAGCATTCAGAAAACAATCAATAATAATATAAATCATAAGGATACAAGCAACAAGTTATATTCATTCAGTCATAAATGGGAGGAGATGGGTGATAGGAATGACGAGATTAAAGTACTGTAATGCAGCCTTAATGAATAGTTTGACAATGGTGAGGGAATTATTTGTTTAACAGAATGATGGCATGGGGGGTGGGGAACTGTTCTTGTATCTACTTGTCTGGGTGTGCAGTGCTCTATTGCATCGTTTTGAGGTTAGGAATTGAAACAGTTTATATCCAGGATGTGAGTGGTCAGTAAATATTTTCACAGCCCTCTTTTTGACTCTTACAGTATACAGGTCCTCAATAGAAGGCAGTTTGTCAGTACAGTGTTCCCTCGCTTTTCGCGGGGGATGCGTTCTGAGACCGCCCGCGAAAGTCGAATTTCCGCGAAGTAGAGATGCGGAAGTAAATACACTATTTTTGGCTATGAACAGTATTACAAGCCTTCCCTTAACACTTTAAAACCCTAAATTGAAAGTTTCCATTCCCTTAGCAACCATTCATATTATTACTCACCATGTTTATTTATTAAAGTTTATTTTAAAAAATATTTATTAATGGCAGACGAAAATTTGGCGATGACATATGACGTCGTCGGGTGGGAAAAACCGTGATATAGGGAAAAACCCCGCGAAGTATTTTTTTAATTAATATTTTTGAAAAACCGTGGTATAGAGTTTTCGCGAAGTTCGAACCCACGAAAATCGAAGGAACACTGTAATTGTTTTTTCTGCTGTTCTTATATAGTTTTAATTTTTTGCCAGTCATTTTTATTTTTTTGCCCCTATTTGTGTGTGGTCCTATCCATGTTCTATTGTTGTCAGTTGCCTTTTATAAGGCCTGGAACTCATTTCTTCAAACAGAAGCCTGGGTTTTCTCACTAGACAAGCACTTCCAATTTAACCAGGAGAACTCTTTACTTAGCCCTTCAATTTAGCTTTAGCTGTCTTCATTGATTCAGAAGATTGTGCAAAAACCAAGCCTGAGAGACTTAACATAGATACCAGTAATATTAGCTCTGATTAGGTAGCATAAATGAGACTGTTCTTAAAAGATGTGTAGAAAACATTTTTGCCATTAAAGGGTTTTAATGAGCGTTTTATAAAACTGTTGACTGTTTGGGGTGGAGGAAGTCAATTAAATATAATTTACATGTTTCTTTTTTGCTCCCTTTTCGCCATAGGAAGTATTTTTTTTTCTACAACTGTGTCAATTGCTTTGTTTAAAAAGTGAATTATTTTGAAGAACGTGACATAGTGACATCTCTGTAGCACAGAGAAGAAGCTGATTGAAAAATAGCAACAGCCAACATTTTTTTTACAGCCAACATTCTTTTATGGAATTAGACATAAACATTTAGCCTACATCCACTGATATTATTATTATTATTATTATTATTATTATTAATTGGATTTGTATGCTGCCCCTCTCCGGAGACTCGGGGCGGCTAACAGCAATAATAAAACAGTGTACAGTAATAATCCAATACTAAAAATGATTAAAAACCCATTAATATAAAAAAACCAAACATACATACAGACATACCATGCATAAATTGTAAAGGCCTAGGGGGAAAGAGCATCTCAATTCCCCCATGCCTGGTGGCAGAGGTGGGTTTTAAGTAGCTTACGAAAGGCAAGGAGGGTGGGGGCAATTCTAATCTCTGGGGGGAGTTGGTTCCAGAGGGCCGGGGCCGCCACAGAGAAGGCTCTTCCCCTGGGTCCCGCCAAGCGGCATTGTTTAGTTGACGGGACCCGGAGAAGACCCACTCTGTGGGACCTAACTGGTCGCTGGGATTCGTGCAGCAGAAGGCGATCTCTGAGATAATCTGGTCCGGTGCCATGAAGGGCTTTATAGGTCATAACCAACACATTGAATTGTGACCGGAAACTGATAACAACGACTGTTTTAGTTCAGCCAAGATTATATTACATGTTAATTTGACTTTGAATCGCTAGCTGTTTTGGGGGTACAGGATTGTTTTGTCATAACTGGTGAGCCTTGCAATTTCTACTTTTAGGAGAATATTGCGAAGTGAATGCTCGCTCAGGACGCTGTGCACCTGGAGTCTGCAAAAATGGTGGAACCTGCGTTAACCTGCTCATTGGAGGCTTCAAATGTGAATGCCCTGCTGGTGAATATGAGAGACCTTATTGTGAAATGACCACACGAAGTTTCCCTCCAGAGTCATTCGTCACCTTCAAGGGGTTAAGGCAGCGCTTTCATTTCACTGTATCTCTCATGTAAGTATCACTCCTTCCAATATTGTATGAAAAATTTGTAGTCATTGTTGTATTGACCTCAAAACACAGCTTATTGTTTTTGCAATGCCTACCTAATAAAAAGGGTTTATTGCTGTTTATTAATACCAAAAGACTCCCTTACTTTGATACTTATTTTTGCACAGTTGGGGAATTGTTTGAGGTTGGCCAAGAATTGAGATTGAATTTGTCAAAGGTTTTAAGAGTATACTTTTATGCTCAAATTGGCATCTCCTTTTAACCTGACAGTTCCTGGAATATCAGGGTCTTGAAGATTTTATCTAATTAACTGCATTTTCTTGACTAGGGATTGTATTTTTTAAAAAATAATAATAAAATATATTATATACAGTAATCCCTCGCTATTTCGTGGTTCATCTTTTGCAGATTCGCAAAAGGAGGCTTAAATCCATTAAATCCACTGAAAATTTTAAATCCATTAAAATTCATAAAATTCTTCAACAGTACTACGGTACTCTATGGTAGGATATCACATGTAGTTCCAGCTGAGAAACATTATAGAATGACTGTTTAATGCAAAGGGTGGGTTTTAAAAGTCTAAATACTCGTTAAATACATAAAAAATATCTTTCCTGTACTTCAGGGAAATTCGTTTTTCACAGGTGGTCTTGGAGCACATCCCCCCGTGAAAAACAAAAGATAACTGTATATAAAAATATGTTTAAAAATATTCACTATTTATGTAGTGATAAAAAAGAAAGCTTTTATTCTTTTGGTATTTACTGGATTTCAAAGCTCTTTTGAGCATGCTGAACGTAATGCACACTTAAATGACAGTGCTAGGAAAGTAATATGCATAGGAAACATGCCTATCTCTCAAAAATTATCTCTCAACATTACATTGCTCAGATAACTGTCTGCAAGCAAAGATTCAGGATGGGTCTCTACACATGGGAACATTTATTTAAAGGCAGAAGCATCACTATGGACCAGAGAAGAGTTTACACACACACACACGCACACACACATCTCCACATTGGTAGGATGTCTAGCAAAAGGTACTTAATTTGTTTGACTGGAGAAGGTTTCTGTGTGTCATTTTGTTGTTCCTTTCGGACGTAGGTTTGCAACAAGGGAAAGAAATGCTTTGCTTCTCTATAATGGACGTTTTAATGAGAAACATGATTTTATCGCTCTGGAGATCATTGAAGAACAGATCCAGCTAACATTTTCTGCAGGTAAGATACTTGCAATGACTGGAACTCTTTACTGAATAAAAAGATGTTTCTAAATTTTGAAAACATATTCATGATATTAATGACTCAGTTTCGCTCCTAAGGCTACATACATATATGCATATCCTTAGAGACAATAAAATTTCATTTCAAATGTTTTATTTTCAAGATTCATGTTAGGAATCATGTCTTAATGGATGTAATGGATGTAATCACTGATTTTTCATATATAAATATATACAGTGCTAAAAAAAATAAAGGGAACACTTAAACAACACAATATAACTCAAAGTAAACCAAACTTCTGTGAAATCAAACTGTTCACTTAGGAAGCAACACAAATTGATTGACAATCAATTTCACACGCTGTTGTGCACGTTCAACTTTATTCAGAACAAAGTATTCAATGAGAATATTTCATTCATTCAGATCGAGGATGTGTTCTTTGAGTGTTCCCTTTATTTTTTTAGCAGTATGTATATGTGTGTGTGTGTGTATACAGTACATATGTATAAAATATAACTGATCCTATACTGCTAAATTATGGCCCAATTAATCCATGCATATGTGTGCGAGAACAGTGCCACACTTCAGATTCCAAGGTAAAAAAAAGTTTTTGGAATGTGTATGACAGTTCAGAAGGCATCTGTCTGCAACTTCTTAAACTGAAGATATATTTACTCGGGGTTATGACAGGCAGCTATAATGTCATGGGAAAAGATGCTTATGCCAATTGCTATGTGAATGCCTGCATATGTTTCAACACTGAATCTGAAATGTGCCCAGTCTCACATTCATGCCCATATTTTTGTTGTCCAGGATGTATCAAAATTAGAGATTTAGTAATCATTATGTTATTGTTACTCTTCTGCTGTTAGGTTATTGAGTTACAAGGGCTCCATTTTGTAAAGTATGGAAGGTTACCTCTACCTTGAACATAGAATATGTGACAAAACGTGATCTATTTTAGTCTATGTGAAAGCATAGATGGCAGCCTAATTTTGTGCATGTGAATTCAGGACAAACCCTGTTTTGTTTAATGGCTCAGATAGCAGTTTTGTAGACAATGTCCTAGAAATAAACCTTAGATTCACTTTCAAGTAAAAATACATTCAGCTGCATGATAAATTATCCCAAAGGAGCACTTAAAACCTGTTAATATTGAAATTAGCGCTTGTCAAAATTATGTAAAGATTTGTGTTTTGTAAATAAGATTACAAATCTCTGTTTGTTAGAGTCCCCCTTTACAATTACAGTGTTCCCTCGATTTTCGCGGGTTCGAACTTCGCGAAAATCGCCTATACCACGGTTTTTCAAAACTATTAATTAAAAAATACTTTGCGGTTTTTTACCCCTATACCACGGTTTTTCCTGCCCGATGACGTCATATGTCATCGCCAAACTTTCATCCGCCTTTAATAAATTTTTTAAAAAAATAAACTTTAATAAATAAACATAGTGAGTAATAATCTAAATGGTTGCTAAGGGAATGGGAAATTGTAATTTAAGGGTTTAAAGTATTAAGGGATGGCTTGTGACACTGTTCATAGCCAAAAATAGTGTATTTACTTCCGCATCTCTACATCGCGGAAATTCGACTTTCGTGGGCGGTCTCGGAACGCATCCCCCGCGAAAAGCGAGGGAACACTGTACACCTATGTTTAATTTAGAAAAGAAGGAAGGGAAGGGGAGAGGCAGTGGAGAAAGAAAGAGAGAGAGAGAGAAAAGAAAAGAGAAGAGAAGAAAGGAAAGGAAAGGAAAAGAGAAGAAAAGATACAAAAATAAAGAGAAAAAGAAAAAGAAAAAATCAGTAGAAAATACACCTGATTCAGGAAAGTCGTTTTCATATTATTTTTACACCATGAAGCTGAAATTATGTAAATAAAGAGACTTTTGTCCCATATAAACATGTATTATAAATCCCCAGTAGTAAATATAAGTATGATTATATTCTGAATATATATTTTAATAGGACTTTTTTGTTCCATTATTCTGTGGATCATAGCACATTGAAAGGTTCTTAGTTCAAATCCTTAAATGGTAATTAAATTTAGATTTAAAGCTTTTTGCCCAAAGCAATACTTTTCTATTCACTAAATTTAATTGCAAATCAAGATAAAATATATAGTAGCCAGATAAGACTTCTGTCTACATACTGTAGTATTAACTGTTTGTTATGTCTGTAACCTATGAAAACCACTTTACCTAGAGAAGATATACTAAGGTAGAACACTAATCCTGCAAGAACTTCTTAGTAGCCAGATGCGATTTGCAAAAGATTTATGGCAAAAAAGAACAGAGCAATTGAATATTCCTACATTCATTTTTCTAAATTGTATTGGATCTTCAAGATATCAAATGATATATGTGCATTTAGAGTCCACAGAATATATGAGTCGATTGAGTCTGTTTTATTAAAAATCCTGTTTATGAAATAATATATGTTAGAAAAAACTAACTACGTCTGGAATGAAATAAATATTCTGATCAGAAGATACATTTAGTAATAATAACCATAGTCCAGAATTTATATCAAAGAAAGTGGTAGCATCTAACTGACTGTGGCTTATTTCAAGAAGGAAACCCAGGTCAGATCAGAGAAATTCTTGGAGACTTCGATGTGAAGCAAGGGCAAAATGCTTTTCTACTATCAAGGATCTGTCCATGAAGTTGCCAAAAATTGAGAATATCTTTATTTGACTCTGCTACAATAATACTTTCAACTATCATAACTGCAGAAGATATTTTCATACACATTGCTCTGTTTGTTCCAGCTCCATTTAATTGCTTTTTAAAAACATAGATACTATTGTTCATACTCACATATCAGCAATTACTGTAATCTATTACTTAAGGTGACTTAGGAGTACTTTTTCCTTAATTACTCATTGAGAAAATGTGTGGCATAATATACATATTTACTTTTAATTCACGTGCAAATATAGATTAAAAATCCAACTCCATGTTTGGTCTTGTTTAGTTTTTGCTTTGTTATTGTTTCCCTTTTCTTCTGTTAAAGTTTGTATTATAACTTTGGAAATAAAGTAAAAATTATTTTTAAAAATCCAACTCAGTGGTAATCAACAGATTATTTATATGAAAATAGAACATATTTTAGCCTCTGCACAATTTGGTAGACTAGACTAGACTAGACTGAGATTTTGTCTGCCAGTTCCTTCAGAACCTTGAGGTGTAATCCATCCAGTCCTGGTGATTTGAACTTGTCTAGGGTAGACACTTTGTTCACTTACCATTTTCTTCCCTATTTTAATTTGTGTTCCTAATTCGGACAATAGCTTCTATAGGCATGCAAGTGCAACATGTTATACTTAGTTTATAGTTTATAATTTATTAGATTTGTATGCCACCCCTCTCTGAAGACTCGGGGCAGCTCACAACATAACATAATACAGTAATACCTCGTCTTACGAACTTAAGTTCGTAAGACGAAAAGTTCATAAGATGAAACATTGTTTCCCATAGGAAACAATGTAAAAGCGATTAATGCATGCAAAGGGAAAAAAAATCACAAAATGGCACTCTGCTGGGCGCCGCCGCCCGGCTGTCACCTTTTAAAACAGCCGGGGGGCTTCTCGGCATTCTCTCGAACCCAAACCTGAACTTTTCGGGTTCGGGTTTGGGAGGCCGCCGAGAAGCAGCGCCACCCAGCTGTCACTTTCTGAAACAGCCAGGGGGCTTCTTGGTGTTCTCCCGAATGCCGAACCCGGAAGTTCGGGTTCCGGAGCCCACCCATGTTTCGGCCTCCAGGAAGGACGTCTTCGTGACGTCAAAGCTAGGCCCATGGAATTCTGGAGAATGCCGAGAAGCCCCCCGACTGTTTTAAAAGGTGACAGCCGGGCGGCGGCACCCATCGAAGCGCCATTTTGCGATCTGCGGTGGGTTCGTAAGCTGAAAAAAGTTCGTAAGAAGAGGCAAAAAATTTCCGAACCCTGGGTTTGTATCACGAGGGGTTTGTATCACGAGGGGTTCGTATCACAAGGTACCACTGTATTTTATGTTTGAATAATTACAACTGCAAACAAGCATTCAGACATTATAATAGATTTAGGAGAAAAAAACCATGTTTTTGTGAGGCAGTATTTTAGGGTTTCCTCTTTTGCAAGTAATTTCACTTATATTCAGATGCAACATGTTTCTTGTAAAAGAATAGTGGGTGTTCCTCTTGAAACGCTCACAAAAACAACACAGAAGTGTATTCACCATCTTTAAATGAAAGGCAATGTTTGTGTTCCTTTCTCAACTGAACACCTTTCTATATGAACCAAGCAGGTGTGTGTGTCAAACTGAGGTAAATGTTTGCATTTGAATAGAATACTGGGGAAATACAGAGAGGTTTATTGTACACCTTGTTGGTCTTAAGTCTTAACCATTTTTTTTCTTTCCTTATTCTTCTTTAGTGGAAACTTTTGTCCATCTAGTCACTCATGATAAACCCAACCTGCCCATTTTGACAGGTCCTTGTGTATTTTTCCTGGAGATATTTGTTTTGCTATTACCTCAGAGAAGCAGTGAATAGTCACTGGGCTGGTTGTACTAGTCTGCATAACTTATCTGGCACCTTGTTCTTTTATCAAATCCAATCTTTAAAAGGCATTTCAATGTGAAAGAAAGGAAGCCATGACATTCAGTGCAGGGGTAGAACTTCTGTAATTTTCTGAGAAGAAAAATGTTTCCTTTGTTCCCCCAACACCTTATCTGACATTCTTGTTAGATTCCAGCCTGAAGAAAAGACACAAATTCCTATGGCCTTTGTCAGTTTACAGTTGTTTTCACTTTCTTGATTTATCCTAAATATTTACTTTTCGCATGTGTTTTGTTTTCATTCCTTTGCTAAGTGTTTGGTGAAGAACAATTGCTACAGCACAAAGACACCCTAGAAATATACATTTGTATGGATATATTTATTTATTTTTATTTATTTATTTTGTCCAATATACAATGAGGGTTTTAGTGGGTATATATCAATATACACATAGTAAAATACATGATGAAGATTATAGAGGAGATACTCATAGTAAAATATATCTAAGAAATAATAGAAAAGAAGATATAGGAATAGAACATATCAATGAAAGAATAGAAGAAGAGACATAGGAATAGAAGAAAGGTATAGGAGATATAGGAGAGCAATAGGACAGGGGACGGAAGGCACTCTAGTGCACTTGTACTCGCTTGTATACTTATACAGTATACTTATAGTTGCCATAATTTGATTTGCTGTTACCTTTAACATTGTTTGTGCCAGTCTATAGCTAGTGTTATTGTTGTCATTAATTTAAGTGGAATTTGAGTACCAACAAATGCTTTTCTTTTCTTTTTTTTAAAAATATAATCTTTATTAAATGGGGGAAGAGAATATGGAAAACAAAAGGACTATTTAGACATTGGTACAAATGTGTGTGGTTTTAAAGTATGCAATTTTAAAATAGTATACTTATTTACAAATGCTTTTCTAAGTGTGATTTTATATGCTTAACTAATGTCTTGTATTTAGATTCCTCCGATTGTAATAAATATACATTTGATCTTAGAATAAAATGAATTGGAATGGCCTTCAAGGTCTTCTAGTCCAACCCCCTAATCAATTAATAATAATAATAATAATAATAATAATAATAATAATAATAATAATAATAATGTCAGTACAACACAGCAAACAAGATCACTCTGCTGGATTTCGTATTTCATCACCAGTCGGGCGCTTCCCAAGCACCTAGGACTGCATGATGTAGCGGCGAATTATGTTTGCCGATCCCAGTAAAGCGGCCTTTTGCAATTGACAGATGGAGATTTTGTCAATTCCGATGGTTTTCAAATGTCCGCTGAGATCCTTTGGTACTGCGCCCAGCGTGCCAAGTACCACTGGGACCACTTTCACTGGCTTATGCCAGAGTCGTTGCAGCTCAATTTTTAGATCTTCGTATTTCACTAATTTCTCTAGCTGCTTCTCCTCAATTCTGCTGTCTCCTGGGATTGCAATGTCGATGATCCATACTTTCTTTTTCTCCACGATTACAATGTCTGGTGTGTTATGCTTCAGAATTCGGTCAGTCGGAAGTCGGAAGTCCCATATTATTATTATTATTATTATTATTATTATTATTATTATTATTATTATTATTATTATTATTATTATTTAGATTTGTATGCTGCCCCTCTCCAAAGACTCGGGGCGGCTCATAACATAGCAGGACAATCCATACCATTTTAGATAAGTGATTCTAAAGACTCTTCTTAAAAATATCCAGTGATGGAGTGCCAACAATTTCTGGAGGCAAGTTGTTCCACTGGTTAATTGTCTTCATTTTTAGGAAGTTTCTCTTAATTCCAGGTTGCTTCTTTCTTTGATTCGTTTCCAACCATAACAGTCCCCTTGAAAAAAGATTTGCAGGTTGGAAGTACTTCTAAATTCATATTTGACCCTGGAAGCTCTTTTAAGAGATTAAAGTCTCTAATTGTTTTTGTCCTTGTTAGGATGATGATGATGATAATAATAATAATATTGACAAAATTGAACGGGTCCAAAGACGGGCTACAAGAATGGTGGAAGGTCTTAAGCATAAAACGTATCAGGAAAGACTTCATGAACTCAATCTGTATAGTCTGGAGGACAGAAGGGAAAGGGGGGACATGATCGAAACATTTAAATATATTAAAGGGTTAAATAAGGTCCAGGAGGGAAGTGTTTTTAATAGGAAAGTGAACACAAGAACAAGGGGACACAATCTGAAGTTAGTTGGGGGAAAGATCAAAAGCAACGTGAGGAAATATTATTTCACCGAAAGAGTAGTAGATCCTTGGAACAAACTTCCAGCAGACGTGGTTGGTAAATCCACAGTAACTGAATTTAAACATGCCTGGGATAAACATATATCCATCCTAAGATAAAACACAGGAAATAGTATAAGGGCACACTAGATGGACCATGAGGTCTTTTTCTGCCGTCAGTCTTCTATGTTGTTAATAATAATAATAATAATAATAATAATAATAATAATAATAATAATAATAATAATAATATTAGATTTGTGTGCCGCCCCTCTCTGAAGACTCGGGGCGGCTCACAACAATAGTGAACAATATATAACAAATCCAGTAATTAAAAACTCTGTCTTATCATATAAAAATAACCACACAGCGCAATCATACCATACGTAAATCTTATTAGCAAGGGGATATATCAGTAACCCCATGCCTGGTGACATAGGTGAGTTTTCAGAGACAATACCATATAGCTAATTCTGTCCAATGTGATATGAGGTATGGGATTGTGTTTGAAAGTTCAACTGGAAAGATGAATAGATGCAAAGGTGTTAGTATACATTCATTACTGGGAAAGTACTAAATTTTCTTTCCAGTACAGATGAATTGGCAGAATTTTGCATATTTAGCTTTATATGGGTTGGTTCCTGGATATCCAAACCTGGTTTTTTCAAATTGTTCCATAGAGTCACTAGAACAGGAGGGAGAAAAACTTCATTCACTGTCCATATTCTATTACTAGAACTTTGCTTTTTTTTTCCCAGTTAGCAGCTTTCCATAATTCAAAAAAACCCTTTGAAAACCCCTGAACTAAATAATATATTGTCATGTACAATGCTGTCTGTATCTTTTCCTCTATGTTTTCATTTCTTTTCTGGAGACACAACACTTTATTCTCTATTATTTTGAAAGTGATGGCAATAGCTAGCAGTCAGGAAAAGGCCACACCAAAACTTGAGCTTTCTCTGCCAAATGCCTCTTTTTGTTCCAAAAGATCTTTAATCTGCCAGACTCAGCATCGTTTTCAAGCTGCTTTTATTGTTCTATTTATTATTATTTTTCTACATACCGTTTCTAATCCAAGTATTCAATTTGATGTAAACTACCTTGAAAAACATGGTTCTATGGAAAGGCTTTGTTATGTGTTGCCTTAATTCATAAGTATATTGTGGGAACAATGTACAGTACAAATAGTCCTCAAATTACAAAACAGTTCATTTAGTGACTGTCCGAAGTTATAGTGCCATTGAAAAAAAGTGATTTAGGATCATTTTTCACACTTATGACCATTGCAGCATCACTCATGGTCATGTAATCAAAATTCAGATGCTTGGCACCTGACTTACATTATGATGGTTGCGATGTCCTGACATCATGTGGTCCACTTTTGCGACTTCTGACAAGCAGTCAGAGGTGAAGACTGATTTACTGACTAGCTATGTTATTAACTGCAGTGATTCATTTAACAAAAGTAGCAAGAAAGGCGGTAAAATGGGGCAA
The DNA here is from genome assembly GCF_031021105.1 of Erythrolamprus reginae. Classification (NCBI taxonomy): domain Eukaryota; kingdom Metazoa; phylum Chordata; class Lepidosauria; order Squamata; family Dipsadidae; genus Erythrolamprus; species Erythrolamprus reginae. The sequence goes on along the minus strand of NC_091955.1, from coordinate 16,337,678 downwards.
TACGCACTTAACCAATGTCTCACTTAACAATAGAAATTTAGAAGAATAGAATAGAATAGAATAGAAGCAGACGCGATTGGTAAATCCACAGTAACTGAATTTAAACATGCCTGGGATAAACATATATCCATCCAAAGATATAATACAGGAAATAATATAAGGACAGACTAGATGGACCACGAGGTCTTTTTCTGCCATCAAACTTCTATGTTTCTATAAAATAGAATTGAATAGAATTCTTTATTGGCCAAGTATGATTGGACACACAAGGAATTTGTCTTGGTGCATATGCTCTCAGTGTACATAAAAGAAAAAGATACATTTGTCAAAAATCGTGGTACAATACTTAATGGTTGTCAGAGGGGTGAAACAAGCAATGAAGAAACAATTAATATTAATAAAAATCTTAGGATACAAGCAAAAAGTTGCAGTCATACAGTCCTAAGTGGGAGGAAAAGGAAGATAGGAATGATGAGAAAAAACTAGTAGAAATAGAAGTGCAGACTTAGTAAAAAGTTTGACAGTGTTGAGGGAATTATTTGTTTAGCAGAGTGATGGCGTTTAGGAAAAAACTGTTCTTGTGTCTAGTTGTCTTGGTGTGCAGTGCTCTGTAGCGACGTTTTGAGGGTAGGAGTTGAAACAGTTTATGTCCAGGATGCAAGGGATCAGTACATTTTTTTCACAGCCCTCTTTTTAATTCGTGCAGTATACAAGTCCTTAGTGGAAGGCAGATTGGCAGTAATTGCTTTTTCTACAGTTCTGATTATCCTCTGAAGTCTGTGTCTGTCTTGTTGGGTTGCAGAACCAAACCAGACATTTATAGAGGTGCAGATGACAGACTCAATGATTCCTCTGTATTTTGGACTTAATTGGGGTCGTAAGTTGAGGACTACCTATATATGCAAACGTGTATAATGGATTTATCTTTAAAAACTTTTTGGTATTAATCTATTTCATATTTTGTTTAATATATTTTTCTGCTGATTGTACCAAATTGATTCATTATGTATTTGTTAATTTGCAAAAGTGGATGTTTTCAAAAATGGAACTTTTAAGATGAATTCTTTCTCTCTCTCTCTCTCTCTCTCTCTCTCTCTCTCTCTCTCTCTCTCTCTCTCTCTCTCTCTCTTTCATGCTATTTCTCAGGAGAAACCACTACAACTGTTGCACCATTTGTTCCGGGAGGGGTTAGTGATGGACAGTGGCACTCCGTCCAAGTGCAGTATTATAACAAGGTAAAGAATGCTCTTTTAGTGAGATTCTTTATAAACTCAATGGATTGGATCATTTACTCTGTTAACTTAAACCAAGGCAGTCTTTATAGCTGAAAGCCATGAACGAATGGAAAATGCATTTTTAAAAATACTGCAGTAGGTTAATTGGTTATATTCATAATGATGAATGTGTATCTTTGAATCATTTGAAACTATTCTTCACAAAGTAATGTAAAGGAAGTGTCCCCAGTCCCCAATCCAGGGACTGGTAGCATTCCAGAAACTGGGCCACACAAACAAGCGAAGACCCATGCTTGGGTGGAAAGATGACAATAAATGGACGATAAAAAATTGGTGCAGATATATGGTGGACCACATTCACTATGAAATTATGGAAATTAGACTACATAATTATAATGAAGAGAAATTAGCAGCAACAATGAGGCGGTGGGAGAAGGTCAAAAATTATATATTAACAACATCAGTAAGCGATGCAAATGTAAGAAATAAAATTCAATCACTTTATAAAGAATGAACAATGTAACCCAGAGATGAAGTAAATGAAGGATACAAAATTGAATCTTCCCGGGTGAAGGGAATTTTTATTTTTCTGTTTGGTGATGGTACACTTTATGCTTTATGTGTTTTTTTTTCTAAATTTTTTAAAAAATCAATAAAAATTATATATTAAAACAAAAACAAAAACAAAAAAAACAAGCGAAAACCCATCCACGGAATTCAGGCAGCATGCAAACCCTCCGGTCTGTAGAAAATCATCTCTCCATGGAACTGGGCCCTGGTGCCCAAAAGGTTGGGGGCTGTTGACGTAAAATAGGGGTGTCAAACTCAATTTCACTGAGAGCCGCATCAAGGTTGTGTTTGACCTTGGAGGGAGGGTTGGAGTGTGTGGCCAGGGTAGGCGTATTGAGGTTGACATCACTCGTGTCAGGGTTCCTGTGGCGGCCCAAGTGCTTTGCTAGCGAAAATGCGCTACTGAGCTCAAGGTTGAATAACTGTTGCCACTAAAAATTGAAATTATAAAAAAAATAATTATCATTGTAAAGTAATTGGTTCTACCAAAGCCCTAAGATTTATAAACATAACCAGTAGCGGATTGTATTGTATTGTATTTATTAGATTTGTATACCGCCCCTCTCCGAAGACTCGGGGCGGCTAACAACAATAAAAAAGACAATGTGAACAAATCTAATATTAAAAATAATCTAAAAAAACCCAATTTAAAGAACCAATCATACAAACAAGCATACCATGTATAAATTCTATAAGCCTAGGGGGAAGGGAAAATTTCAATTCCCCCATGCCTGATGACAGAGGTGGGTTTTAAGGAGCTTGCGAAAGGCAAGGAGGGTGGGGGCAACTCTGATATCTGGGGGGAGCTGGTTCCAGAGGGTCGGGGTCGCCACAGAGAAGGCTCTTTTCCTGGGTCCCGCCAAATGACATTGCTATTGGTTGCTATTGGTATGGATAAGGACACCGCACTGGTGGTAAAAATTGAGCTACCCGCGCAGTTTTGTGTACCTGTCGTGCACGCATGTGCACATCCGAGCGAGATTTTTGCTTTTGCACATGCCGAAATCTCACGAGGGTGCGTGTGCGAGATTTTGGCGATTTTTGTTTGTTTGTGCACATGTGCTGAAGCAAAAAAATTGCCGAAACCTCATGCGCATATGTTGCCTAGTGAGATTTTGCTTTGGCGGGATTACTTTGAAGTTTCAATGTAAACTTGAGAGCTTTCAAATCAGGATTCTTGGAGGATGACCTTTGCCCACAATGTTTGGTATGTTTGTTTTTGTATGTTTTGGGGGGGGGGGAGAAGGAAAATGAATTAATGGTCTGTTAGGACCTTAACCCCGTGGAGGTCGATGGGTAGAAGCATCAATCATTTCAAACAAGATATCTTTATTTTAAAAACAGAAATAAACAAATAAAAGATTGTCTTGAGGGACAACATAATACAGTGATACCTCATCTTACAAACGCCTCGTCATACAAACTTTTCGAGATACAAACCCGGGGTTTAAGATTTTTTTGCCTCTTCTTACAAACTATTTTCACCTTACAAACCCATCGCCGCCGCTGGGATGCCCCGCCTCCGGACTTCCGTTGCCAGCGAAGCACCTGGTTTTGTGCTGCTGGGATTCTCCTGAGGCTCCCCTCCATGGGAAACCCCACCTCCGGACTTCAGTGTTTTTGTGATGTTGCAGGGGAATCCCAGCAGCGCAAAAACGGGTGCTTCACTAGCAACAGAAGTCCGAAGGTGGGGGTTCCCAGCGAGGGGAACCTCAGTGAAATCGCAGCATCGCAAAAACACAGAGGTCCAGAGGTGGGGTTTCGAGGCAAAAGGGGTGAATTTGGGGCTTGCACGCATTAATCGCTTTTCCATTGATTCCTATGGGAAACATTGTTTCGTCTTACAAACTTTTCACCGTAAGAACCTCGTCCTGGAACCAATTAAGTTTGTAAGACAAGGTATCACTGTATATACGTCTTACATCATGGAGATTTAGAAGAGAAGAAGGAAGAATAAGGAAGTGAATTGGCAGGATATTACATCATAAGAGGAGGATCAAATAAGGCACACATAGTTAACTCTTTCATTACTAAATGTCTCTGAGGGGCTGTCATTACACAGCGTTACATGTTTATCATAAAATAATTTGGTGGGGGGGGCGAAATAGAGAGACCTACATTGAAAATAACACTAAATATAGTTCAGGATAATAAGGATGAGCACTCCCCCCCTCCCAAAAAGGCAGAGGGTAACATTTTTATATCATATCATAACAAAACAGTAAATAACTTAATATTCATATCAGAATATTGGGGAACGTGTATTTCTGTTTGTAAATGAATTTGTCATATGAATATCGGAAATGAAAATGTTATTGAAGATTATGATTATGTTAAAATGGAGTTTAATTTCTAAAGTTTCTCACGGCATCGTTGTGGTCAGAATATGTGAGCCTGAGGCTGCCTGCAGCTCATCCTCATAAAGTTAGTCTCTGTTTACTTCTATATGTCATGAGGTCATTGCCTTGGGTTCTTTATGAAAGACATCATTCTTATTCCTTTATCTTTTATTTTAGCATTACTGGGAGAGGTTAGATATTTGCAGCTTGTTTAAGTGCCTACTTAGTCTTTGCCATAAATTTTTTTTTGCGATCTGCCACTTACACCCTTGCATTTTGGTTGTTACAGTTGCATTGCTTTAGTTGAAAAAACATTGATAAAATGACAGATGATAGAGTAATCCATAGTTCTTTTACTGGAGTCATTGGTTCACGTTGGCCAAGAAGCCTGGGAAAAAGCTTATATATCAGCAAAAGTCTGGGTTTCATGGTGTGGTTGTTGGTTTAGAATTTTAAGCAGCTGCCAAAAAGATAACGACTTGACATTGCTCCAGGGTATTCTTTAAAAAGAAAAGTGATCCCACACATTAGTTAAAAATAAAGTTTGCTTCGCTTCAGGATTCCAGGTTCCTTCAAGTCATAAAGCAGTTTTCTAATAAGTGATACCTCATCTTACAAACGCCTCATCATACAAACTTTTCAAGATACAAACCCGGGGTTTAAGATTTTTTTGCCTCTTCTTACAAACTATTTTCACCTCACAAACCCACCGCCGCCGCTGGGATGCCCCGCCTCCAGACTCCCGTTGCCAGCGAAGCACCCGTTTTTGCGCTGCTGTGATTCCCCTGAGGCTCCCCTCCATGGGAAACCGCACCTCTGGACTTCCGTTGCCAGCGAAGCACTTGTTTTTGCGATGCTGGGATTTCCCTGCTGGGATTCCCCTGCAGCACCAGCAAAAACACAGAAGTCCGGAGGTGGGGTTTCCTATGGAGGGGAACCTCAGGGGAATCCCAGCAGCGCAAAAATGGGCGCTTTGGCTGGCAAAAGGGGTGAATTTTGGGCTTGCACACATTAATCGCTTTTCCATAGATTCCTATGGGAAACATTGTTTCATCTTACAAACTTTTCACCTTAAGAACCTCGTCCCAGAATCAATTAAGTTTGTAAGACAAGGTATCACTGTAATACGATTATTTACAGACAAGAAAAATCATTTTGTGTAAGGACAACTGCTTACAAAAACACAAATTCCACCTCTTAGAACTCGGCGAACCAGTTTACTGGTTTAATAATGGCATTGGCATAAGATTTTGCAGGCTGGTTTGCCATCTCAAATCAATAGCTGACTTTTTGCCTTAATTATTCGCTTGTTTAATTTATATTCCACACTTCAATAGGTTCCCAGAACAGTTTCCAAGAAGTTAAAACTACAGTAAATAGATATTTAGAGAATGTAAATAAGAACATTAAAATACCATAGCATGAAAGCAGTGAAAGAACTGAACGGTAAAGATTCCCTTGAGTCAGGAACAAATCTTAATTATAAGGACACACCCATGTAATTTTCTTGGCAGTAATGTGCAGCTGATTTGCCATGGTTGCCTTTTGGGACATTTTTCTGTCTCCCTATCTATTCTACAGCCCTGATATTTTCTGGTGATGTCCTATCGCAGTGATGACGGACCTCTTTTTCCTCGGGTGCCGAAAGTGCAGGTGTGTGGGCTATCGCACATGCGCAAGTGCCTACACCCATAATTCAATTCCTGGGGATGGCAAAACGGCCTTTCCCGCCTCTACAGGAGGCCCTCTGGAGGCCCTGAAACAGCCCATTTCCCAACCTCTGGAGGACCATGTAGGTCCTCCCCATCCGTCCAGAGATTCTCCGGAAGTCGAAAATGCCCTCCCAGAGCCAAAAATCAGCTGGCCGGCATGCACATGGGAGATGAGCTAGGGTAACACCTTGTATGCCAGGAGATATTGGCTCCACGTGCCACCTGTGCCATAGATTCGCCATCACTGTCCTATCCAAATTGAGATTATTGATACTATGATTATACAAGGATATATAACCAATACTAAGGAACCAAAAAGCTCTCTACATGGGGCTACCTTTGAAAAGTGTTCGGAAACTTCAGATCGTGTAGAATGCAGCTGCGAGAGCAATCATGGGCTTCCCAAGGTATTCCCGTGTTACACCAACACTCCGCAGTCTGCATTGGTTGCCGATCAGTTTCCGGTCGCAATTCAAAGTGTTGGTTATGACCTATAAAGCCCTTCATGGCACTGGACCAGATTATCTCAGGGACCGCCTTCTGCTGCACGAATCCCAGCGACCAGTTAGGTCCCACAGAGTAGGCCTTCTCCAGGTCCCGTTGACCAAACAATGTCGTTTGGCGGGCCCCAGGGGAAGAGCCTTCTCTGTGGCGGCCCCGGCCCTCTGGAACCAACTCCCCCCAGAGATTAGAATAGCCCCCACCCTCCTTGGCTTTCGTAAGCTGCTTAAAACCCACCTCTGCCGCCAGGCATGGGGGAACTGAGATACTCTTTCCCCCTAGGCCTTTACAATTTTATGCATGGTATGTCTGCATGTATGCTTGTTTTTTATAATAATGGGTTTTTAACTGTTTTTAGTATTGGATTATTATTATATGCTGTTTTATTATTTTTGTTAGCCGCCCCGAGTTTCCGGAGAGGGGCGGCATACAAATCCAATAAATAAATAAATAAATAAATAATAATAAAGGGCTAAAGCAACCTTTGGCATTTTCTCCGGTGGATGAGAAGACCACATATCATTCTCCTACTGTCCTGGACACTTTTTACAGAGGTCTGATTGAGAGCATTTTAACAAACAGCATCTCTCTCTGTTTTGGTGGCAGCAGTGCTTCAGATAGAAAGTCCATACAGAGAATGGTAAGGACAAGCGAGAAGATTATAGGAAGCTCACTTCCTATTATTCAGGATACTGCTTATAAGCGCTACGTACTTACGAGCTCAAAGCATTGTTAGAGACCCCACACACCCACTTTACTTTCCGTTTCTGTTGCTCCCCTCTGGCAGCAGGTATTTGTAGCGGGACTTGTAGATTCTATAACAGAATCATTTGTTCCCTATGCTATCGATCTGGTAAACTTGCAAGATTCGTTTTTCTGGCCATGTGCATGTATACATATGAACTAGACTATGCTGTTTCTCCGTACCATATAATATTTGTGGGTATATGTGCATTTATTTATTTATTTATTTATTTATCCAGTCAACAAAGCAGTGGAAGTGATGTGCCAGTGCCTGGAGGCTGTTGGGGCCTGGATGGGTGTCAACAGACTCAAACTCAACCCAGACAAGACGGAGTGGCTGTGGGTCTTGCCTCCCAAGGACAATTCCATCTGTCCGTCCATTACCCTGGGGGGGGGACTACTGACCCCCTCAGATCCACAGCTGATATTGGAACATCATCTTTCGGCTGTGGCGAGGAGGGCGTTTACCCAGGTTCGCCTGGTGCACCAGTTGCGGCCCTATTTGGACAGGGAGTCATTGCTCACAGTCGCTCATGCCCTTATCACCTCGAGGTTCAATTACTGCAATGCTCTCTACATGGGGCTACCTTTGAAAAGTGTTCGGAAACTTCAGATCGTGCAGAACGCAGCCGCGAGAGCCATCGTGGGGCTTCCAAGATTCGCCCACGTTTCTTCAACACTCCGTGACTTGCATTGGCTGCTGATCAGTTTCCGGTCACAATTCAAAGTGTTGGTTATGACCTTTAAAGCCCTACATGGCAATGGACCAGATTACCTCCGGAACTGCCTGCTACTGCACGAATCCCAGCGACCAATAAGGTTCCACAGAGTTGGCCTTCTCTGGGTCCCGTCGACTAAACAATGTCGTTTGGCGGGCCCCAGGGGAAGAGCCTTCTCTGTGGCGGCCCCGGCCCTCTGGAACCAACTCCCCCCAGAGATTAGAACTGCCCCCACCCTCCCTGTCTTTTGTAAACTGCTCAAGACTCATTTATACCGCCAGGCATGGGGGAGTTGAGATAGCTCTTCCCCCTAGGCCATTACAAGTTATGCATGGTATGTTTGTGTGTATGTTTGGTTTTATAATAGGGGTTTTTAGTTTTTATTATTGGATTGTACATGTTGTGTTTATTATTGTTGTTAGCCGCCCCGAGTCTGCGGAGAGGGGCGGCATACAAATCCAATAAATTATTATTATTATTATTATTATTATTATTATTATTATTATTTTCTTCTTATTTATTTATTTAGTCACATATATGTGGTATATATTGGAGGTGGTGATCCTTTGAGAGCTGTGTGCGACAAAACTTCATTTTAATGTGTGGCGATTAGTGTACGGTCAAAGAGACAATGAAATTATTCTAAGTCTTAAAGTCCTGGTAGGTGACCTAAATGCTACATTGAAAGGAATTTTTAAAACCGGATAAGTATATTACTTCTCCATTGCATTTCACATTTTGGAGGCCCATAAGATGTATAGGAAATCTGTAGATTCCCCCTAAATGATAGTAGGGTGGAGAAGGATTATATTGAAATAATAGCTTGTGGTATGTAGATAATAAAAAGAAGTACAACTCCTTTTTCTCGATTTAAATAAGAGAAGCCTCATCAGCGCTTAACATCCCATAAGAAGGGAGACATATTTCTGTTGGGTATCATGCCAGAAAATATATAATAAAGGGACTACGTATGTATTTCATATTATGTGTTAACGGTGGCCAGAATTGTATTTGCACAATATTGGAAAGGTGTGGAGAGCCCCACTGATGAGAAGATAGTAAAAAAAATACTATAATTTGCAGGAATGGATAGATTAACACTTGAAATTAAAGAGAAGGAAGATACAGACTTGTCTTACAAACTTAATTGGTTCCAGGACGAGGTTCTTAAGGTGAAAAGTTTGTAAGATGAAACAATGTTTCCCATAGGAATCAATGAAAAAGCGATTAATGCGTGCAAGCCCAAAATTCACCACTTTTGCCAGCTGAAGCACCCGTTTCTGCGCTGCTGGGATTCCCCTGAGGCTCCCCTCCATGGGAAATCCCACCTCTGGACTTCCTTTGCCAGCGAAACGCCCCTTTTTGTGCTGCTGAATTCCCCTGCTGGGATTCCCTTGCAGCATCACAAAAACACGGAAGTCCGGAGGTGGGGTTTCCCATGGAGGGGAGCCTCAGGGAAATCCCAGCAGTGCAAAAACGGGTGATTTGCTGGCAATGGAAGTCCAGAGGTGGGGCATCCCAGCGGCGGCAGTGGGTTTGTAAGGTGAAAATAGTTTGTAAGAAGAGGCAAAAAAATCTTAAACCCCAGGTTTGTATCTCGAAAAGTTTGTATGACGAGGCGTTTGTAAGATGAGGTATCACTGTATTTTGAAACATGGGTTTGGTTTTATCTATGGTTAAATAACAAAAACAGAAGTTAGAATGTCTAAAATTATAAGAGAAAGATTAATTTTACCACAAGGGTTTATTATGATATGTTTATTATCAATATGATTTAGCATTAACAATTAAGTATTATTATTATGTGGAGAAAATACTGTTATTATATGATCACTACTACTGAACATTATTATCATCATTATTATGACTATTGCTCAAATTAACTGCAACCACACTGTTTATATAGAGATTGAAATTGTTGCTCTTTCTTTATATACAGTGATCCCTCGATTTTTGTGGGGGTTGCGTTCCCAGATTGCCCGCGAAAGTCGAATTTCCGCAAAGTAGAGATGCAGAAGTAAAAACACAATTTTTGGCTATGGACAGCCAAAAACTACCCCCGCGCACCCTTTTCCAAGGCCGCGCAAGGAGCTGGGCTTGAAGTTGGGGGCGGGGAGCGACGAAAGTGCGGAGGCCGGCAAAGATTGTTTTGAATGTCAGCCGCCCTGCCCCCTCGGTGCCTCTGGCCCCCTCGCCGCTACTGCTCGCCCACCCAATCCGCCCCTCTCACTGGCTTTCTTGGGGCACGGGTCCTCCTGCAGCAGCGTTGGCGGCTACGGCTTCTCGTCCTCCTTATTCGGCCACTAGCCGCTCTGAGCGCTTTGAGAATGCCCACCCCGCCCCTCTCACAGTCCCTTAGCTGAGAGCGTTTTTGTCCCAGCTGTCAGCGAGGGGTCTGCAGGAGAGGCGGGGCAGGCATTCCCACACAGAGAGAGCAACAGACAGAGCGAGATAGAAAGGAGAGAGAGAGTGAGAAAGAGAGAGAGCGAGAGCAAGAGGGGGGAGAGTGGAAGGTAGAGAGAGAGAGAGAAATGATAGAAAAAAGGAGAAAAAAAGAGAAATGAGAAAATGATTGAAACAGAGAATGACAGAAAAGAGAGAGAAGTGACTCTTGGTGATGACATATGACGTCATCGGGCGGGGAAAAATGTGGTATAGAAAAAAACCGTGGAGTATTTTTTAATTAATATTTTTTTGAAAAACCGTGGTATAGCCATTTCGCGAAGTTTGAACCCGCGAAAATTGAGGGAACACTGTAGTAAAAATTAAAAAAAATTGGGAAAAAAGAAGGGAGACATTGCACAAGTTCAGCTTAATTTGCCTGTGTTGCATTGTTGGGTACTTCAAGCAAAGTTAAACCACAAGCTTGCCTTGTTGTGCTCCTTTTTCCCTTAATGTTTCCTTTCCAAATTCTACAGAACTGGAAATCAACACTTGCCTGTGAGCAATACATGTTTGGAGGCATTTTATTGGTAAGCTCTTGTTTTAACAAGGTCTTAAAGTACCACAGAGATTTTCTAAGACAAAGATAATTTAGAAATTTCGGGCTGTGCCAATAAATATATGGGATGTTATGTCTAAACTTGATGTGGCACTGAGATGTCAGAATCATTCAGGGCTTGTTGCATCACTTAAATTACATGCAGATAGCAGATTTGAAATCAAGGTACTGGCTGTTATGCCAATAATATACACTGCTCAAAAAAATAAAGGGAACACTAAAAAAAACACAATACTGTATAACTCCAAGTAAATCAAACTTCTGTGAAATCAAACTGCCCACTTAGGAAGCAACACTGATTGACAATCAATTTCACGTGCTGTTGTGCACATTCAACTTTGTACAGAACAAAGTATTCAATGAGAATATTTCATTCATTCAGATCTAGGATGTGTTATTTGAGTGTTCCCTTTATTTTTTGAGCAGTATATTCATTGCTCTGGTACTTTACTTTGATACTTTACCCTAGGAATGCTTGATAATTTCATGACACTTCAAACATCAATCATTCATTTTATAAAATTCTATACATCTCTTACCTGGATAAAGGTTGGTAATGACCTTTAAAGCCCTACATGCCATTGGGCCAGATTACATCCGGAACTGCCTTCTACTGTACAGTTGGCCTTCTCCAGGTCCCGTTGACCAAACAATGTCGTTTGGCGGGCCCCAGGGGAAGAGCCTTCTCTGTGGCGGCCCCGGCCCTCTGGAATCAACTCCCCCCCAGAGATTAGAACGGCCCCCACCCTCCTTGTCTTTCGCAAATTACTCAAGACCCACCTTTGTCGCCAGGCATGGGGGAGTTAGGATATTCCTTCCCCGAGCCCATTACAAGTTATGTATGGTATGTTTGTGTGTTTGTTTGGTTTTTATAATAAGGGTTTTTAGTTGTTTTATTAAATTGGATTGTTACATGTTGTTTTTTTTCATTGTTGTTAGCCGCCCTGTGTCTGCGGAGAGGGGTGGCATACAAATCCAATAAATAATAATAATAATAATAATAATAATAATAATAATAATGATGATGATAATGATAATAATAATAATAATATAAATATAAAATACAGGAATGGCTTACCATAGATTTTCTCCATGCAATATAAATGATACCTTTGCTATTGTCACTAAAGTGACCCTGGGCCTCCAGCATTCTCCAATATCAATATCATTGTTATTGATGTAGATGCCTGCTTGGTTTGACATCTACGGGATGACCTTGGGTTCCCTGCCTGGATTTGATGTGCATTCCCAACATTTTTCACTCATTCTCACCAGGCCCTCCCATCCTCCGGCACAATAAGTCACATTACAAGGCTTGGGGGGGGGGCTATTTCTAAGTGATCCTTAATAGCTATAGATAGCTGATGCTTACATTGAACTTTTTTAGTTTTCACGTGAGAAAATATGCATGCTTACTTTTCTGTTTATTGCTAAAATCCAGATGTCTCAAGTGAATTGGTTTCTTCATATCTGTTTACCAGTTGTATCTATGTATCAATGTATTTATTGGGAAACTTCCTTTTCTTTTTGTTTCTTAAACATTTTTTTAAAATCTCCAAATAGAGGGTATTTTCACTTTTGGCTTCAATTTATTGGATTTTGTATATACAGTAGAACCCCGACTTACGAGACTAATTGGTTCCGGAAGGAGGCTCGTAAGTCGGAACGCTCGTATGACGAAACATTGTTTCCCATAGGAAACAATGTAAAGTCAATTAATCCGTGCAACAACAAAAAAAACCGCTGCCGCCGAACGCGGAAGTTAGCGTTCGGCTTCAGGAGACAGCTGCGAACGTCGCAGCCGGCCTGGGGGGCTCGGGGGCTTCCCCCCGAGCCCTCCAGGCCGGCTGCCATGTTTTAAAACACGCGCGCCGCTTCGCAGCTGTCTCCTGAAGCCGAACGCGGAAGTTAGCGTTCGGCTTCAGGAGACAGCTGCGAAGCGGCACGCGTGTTTTAAAACGTCGCAGCCGGCCTGGGGGGTTTGCCAGCCCCCCCCCGAACCCCCCAGGCCGGCTGCAACCTTTTAAAACACGCGGGATACGAGCGCCAAGGAACTGTTTCCTGAAGCCGAACGCGGAAGTTAGCGTTCGGCTTCAGGAGACAGCTCCTTGGCGCTCGTATCCCGAATGTGAGCTCGGGAGGTGAACAAAAATGTCACTCCCCTCCCAGCTCTTATCTCGAGTAGCTCGTAAGTAGAGCTGCTCGTATGTCGAGGTTCCACTGTATGGGTAAAACTGTTTTTATTTATTCATTCTGAAAAATGGCTTTATAAATCAGTTGTCTTTGTATACATTGTATAATGTATAAATTACGGTTTATACTTTGGGAAAGATAGCAGTCATCTTAATTAATATTTGACTGATAAAAGTAGTAATATTATGATACACACCACTTTAATATTTCTGAAGCTCTTCACAGAGTCTCCAAAACCTTCTTAGCTATTTTCCATAGAATTGTTGTTAGGAAACTAAATATGAATGTTTTATATACTGCTCAAAAAAAATAAAGGGAAAACTTAAACAACACAATATAACTCCAAGTAAATTGAACTTCTGTGAAATCAAACTGTCCACTTAGGAAGCAACACTGATTGACAATCAATTGCACATGTTGTCAGCACATTCAACTTTGTGCAGAACAAAGTACAGTATTCAATGAGAATGTTTCATTCATTCAGATCTAGGATTCTTCCCTTTATTTTTTTTCAGCAGTGTATAAGGTCAGGTTATGAATTCAAAGCAGAAAGAAAGAACTAGAGATTTAATTTATAGTTCATTTTCCAGTTTCCATTTTCCAGAAAAAATTTAAAACTGTAAAATTGAAAAAAGCTATCTATGATATTGAATCAGTCCTGAACTAGTGATTCATAAGAGCACATATAGAGTGGATGGACAGTGATCTGATAGTTAATGCGTCCATATATTTTGCTTATGTATTCCTAAGATATAAAATCTTCATGAATTTAAACATGGATGACACCTCATATATTTTGCTCAGCAGCAAATTGGGACTTACAGGTAGTCCTTGACTTACAACCATTTAGCTACCGTTCAAAATTGTAAACGGAAAAAAGTGACTTACACACACCTATAACCATTGCAACATTCCTACAGTCATGTGATCAGATTCAGTTGTTTGGGAACCAGCATGTATTTATGACAGTTACAATGTCCTACAGTCATGTAATCACCATTTGTAACCTTCCCAGGTTAATGGGGTAAACCACATTTGCTTAACAATTGAATGATTCACTTAACAACTGCAGAGATTTGCTTAACAACCATGGCAAAAAAGATAGTAAATCAGATATCATTCTGTTAACAATAAGGGTGGATACCACTTACCTTCACCACCAGTTCGCATAGCGATGTTTTGCGCGTTCGTCTCCTCCTGCAATTTTGCTTCTGTGCATGCTCAGAAGGTGGATCCAGCCCGAAACACAGCTGAAGAGCTGATCAGCTGTGCTTCGGTTGAAGAAATAAAGGTCAGTATTACCCTGGGGGCAGGCAGGAGGGCCATTTTTCAAGCAGTGGAAAAGGAGAAGCCATCCAAATGGGAAAAATCGCTAGAAATTTTTAAAAAAAGATGGTGGCACCCACGGACCAGCACTGATAGTGACATCATCAAGGGGTCACCACAGATTCAGGCAATCTGGTCCGAACTTGGAAGAACTCATCCCTGCTTAACCACTGCCTTGTTTGGCAATGGAAATTCTGGTCCCAATTTCGGTCGTAATTCAAGGACCACCTGTATTTTCTTCTTCCAGGATGATTGGTTGGCTGGTTGGTTTTACTTTCCAAGGTTAAAGAACTCCCAATGCTTTTAACTCACAATTTCTCTTAAGACTTTTTATCTTTGCAATACAGTATTCCACACAGAAATTTGTGTCATCTTGTTAACTTACATGGTGCTTGCTGTAGGTAAAATACTATAATTATTCAAGTCCTTTAGTCATTAAATGCAACTTCATCAACCCTTGTTTTTTTAACAAAGCAATTTTTAAAATAAGAATTTATTTCATTATTAAAGAATGGAAAGTATTTCTAAATTCTAGTTTTATTTCTATAGTAGTTTGGATGAATTATGGGGTGCAGTTTTAAGGATGCATATGTCTTTAACTCTTTACGTGTAAAGAGTCTTAAAGGGAAAACAGGATTTTGACTGATTTTATGAAGTTGGGAGTTTCAAAGTTAAAATCTTTGAAGTGTTTCCAAATTACCTCACTGTAAAATGCTATCTTTAATCTACTAATTAAATTACCCTTTTGCTTTAAATATATGAAGCTTTATCCAAAATTAAATGAAGCATATTTTCATTGGAAAATTACACAATAAAATACTAACTTTATTTATTTGTTTGTTTGTTTGTTTGTTTGTTTGTTTATTTAGCTAGCTAGCTAGCTAGCTTTATTTGACTTCTAAGCTGCCCAATCAAAAACGGCTTTCAACAATATAAAAAATACAAATTACAAATTACATTCATGTGTGTATGCATATTAATAAAAAATACCAAAGTGTTACTTTTATAATTCTAAATTATGTGTGAGGATCAACAGGATCATGTATCTAGTTTTTCTCTTGTAAGTATGTTGAGGAGTAGTTGGCATTGTTTGAAAAACCATATTAAAAATAAAACTCTATCTCTGCAATCTCTGATGAACAAATGGAAGCACCGTTTGTGACTGGTTGTCTGTGCAGCTGAAAGATTGATTATCTAATTTCCTGAGGGGAAAACAGGTTTTGTATGATGATAGAAGTCACCTGATAGAATCAGCTTTATGATGGTGTAAAGCTATACCACCGTCTTCCCCTGGAAAACAAAGCTGATTTCCAATTTAATTGTTTCATTTTTTTTCTAGTGTTAATTATTCTTCAAAATAATTATTTTGAAATTAAAATATATTCAAAGAAAAAATAGTGTTATTCCAGATAAATAAAATTGTAAAATGTTTAAGGCACATTTCTTTTAAAATTTAGCTCAAAATGTAATACAGTGTTCCCTCGATTTTCGCGGCTTCGAACTTCGCGAATAGCCTATACCACGTTTTTTTAAAAAAAAATTAATTAAAAAATACTTCACGGTTTTTTTCCTATACCACGGTTTTTCCCGCCCAATGACGTCATGTGTCATCGCCAAACTAATAATTTTTGCAAATAAATAACAAAAAAATAATAATTGTTAATAAATAATTATGTTTATAAATATCAGGATCACTAAGTGTCTTGTTCAATGGTGAGTACCAGTAAAAATGGTGAGTAAATGGTTGTTAAGAGAATGGGAAATGGTAATTTAGGGGTTTGAAGTGTTAAGGGATGGTTTGTGATACTGTCCATAGCCAAAAATGGTGTATTTATTTCCGCATCTCTACTTCGCGGAAATTCGACTTTCGCGGGCGGTCTCAGAACGCATCCCCCGCGGAAATTGAGGGAACACTGTACTAATATGTGATCTGAAGTTAGGTCTGTGGGCTGCTAGCAGTCTGTGGGCTGCTAATAGGGCTCGCCTCCGCGGCTATGGAGGTACTGTGAGTTCGAGCGGAATTATGCTTCTGCGCCCGTGCAGGTAGCAAAATCGGTCATGGACATGCATGCGCAGAAGCAAAAAACCTCACTGGCACCAGCGCCTCCATGCACGATTTTGCTACCTACACAGGCGCAGAAACATAATTCCGTTTGAACTCATGGTACCTTCAGAGCTGCAGAGGCAAGCCCAATTTGTCGTTCCAGCTAGCAGCCCACCCCTGTCTGTGACCAGCCTCTCATAAGACATCATCTTACTTCTTAATATGCACCAGTAGCGATGAAGACAAAACAGGACTGTAACACAGGTTTAACCTCCAGAATTTCCCCAAGCCAGCACTTACAATGGTCATTTTGCAATTGTTTGAAGTTATAAGAGCCATGGCGCAAGTGCTTTGTGTGGCCTGTAAAACAGCCCCATGTGACTGCATGTCAGGTAGGTGTGGCATTCCTCAGCCGTATGATCATAATTTGTGATTTTTTTCCTGGTTTCTAACAACCACCACAATCACTAAATTACAGTATCATCACATTCACTTAATGACTGCTGCAAAAAAGGCTGAAAAATTACTTCAGATAATATACTGCCTTGATTTACAATCATAACCCTCTACGGAGAGGGGCGGCATACAAATTAATTAATTAATTAATTAAATAAATAAATAAATAAAATTAAAATTAAAATTAAATAAGAAAAGATAAAATAAATAAAATAAATAAAATAATAAAATAAAATAAAATAAAATAAAAAATAACTAACTAACTAACTAACTAACTAACTAACTAACTAACTAACTAACTAACTAACACACTGGAGTTCTGGTCCCAATTACGATTGTAGGCCGAGGACTATCTATAGCAGAGGTCTTCAAACTTGGCAACTTTTAAGACTTGTGGACTTCAACTCCCAGAATTCTTCAGCCAACATAGGCAGATATACTGTCTGGAGAATTCTGGGAGTTGAAGTCCACAAATCTTAAACTCACCAAGTTTGGGGTCCCCTGATCTGTAGATTCCTTTGTATGGATATATGCAGGAGTAACTGTGAAGGGTGGTCTTTACAGAGAACCTTAAATGATAACCTAGTTAGGAAAGAGAACTTTAGTTGCCAGTTTTTAAAATATTCATCAAATCTTGGTATTTTGGCGGTGCCCGTGAATAGGCATACTTGCAGTTTCCCTGTCGTTATGCAGTACCACCCAGACATGATGTCAGCCTCCCACAAACCACAATAGAATCCAGCCAACTACCAATACATCATAGTCAGAAAACAAATATCTTAATAAATTGAGCCAAAACAGACAATGGAATCATATATAACCATCACATGGTCCAATTTTACTTATTTTGCAGATTAAAAAATGCTACTAAGCAGAAGGGTACTTTCTAAATCCATTGTAGAGTAGTAACATGGAACAGGTTGTTGGAGAAAATGAGCTAAGCCATAGAATTAAAGTCAGGTTATATACGTGTAACGTGTGGTTGAAAACTAAATAATATGTAGGAAACTACAGATATATTATCTTCTGTTGCACATGTATCAACCCAAACAAACATATCCATAGGGTACTCATCCATTTCCTGCCAATTGGAAAACAGCAGATAACTTGTGAAGACCATGGTTCATGTTATAAATAACCTCTGGAGAGTTCTTTATTGAGACTGTTTGTAAAAGGGATATATTTCTGCTTTAGTTTGGAAAGTTTAGTTCAGTTGTGTGTATCAAAATTTCAAACCACATACTGCTTTGATGATTGCCATCATCAAAGCAAAGAATAACATGTGTAAATTTATTGTAATTAGTTCAAAACACACCTCTCAATGTAAATAAGAAGGCTCTGTCCTAACTTGTGAGTGGACTTCGCCTCCCAGAAAACAGTATGGTTGTATCCTTATAGTAACCAGAAGTCAAGCTTAATGAGGTCATCTTTACTTTAAATATACTATGGTTTAAAGACTCTTGACAGATTTAAAACATGATCAGGATAAGTGTTGGGTGTATATGAGCTGTCAACCAGTAGGATGGGCCACCACATGAAGTGGTGAATACTCCTTCGCTGAACAACTTCAAATCTATATCATCATCTGTCAAAGATACTCTATTGCAGGGGTAGGTAAAGTTGGCTCTTCTATGACTTGTGGACTTCAACTCCCAGAATTCCTGAGCCAATCATGCTAGCTCAGGAATTCTGGGAGTTAAAGTCTACATGTCATAGAAGAGCCAACTTTGCCTATACCCTGCTCTAGTGAATCCCACATTGATGTTCAACTGGATCTTCAGACTATGCATTCATGATTCTGTCTTTACACAATGTTTAGAAAATTATAGAGCTTAACGTACCTTAATGTATGTTCTGTCTGGGTGCCCCCAGACTTCAACACCAACTGGAAAAAGCAGCCAGACACGCTGGTAAAAGCAAAAGCACTTTATAGTTTGAAAAATAAACACAGAGAAAACCCTGTTCTTCCCAACAGGCAGGCTATGAGACTTCCCAGCAGAGTCCTGATGGCCAGACAATACAGCAGACTTCTTGCTGGCACACCCACCACTGTAGAGAATAAGACCCACACCTTTCCCCCCCAAGGTTTCAGTATTCAAAGTCACAAACCAGAATTCCAAGACGCCAAAGATCACAGCCAGGTCCCAGGACTCCCAAAGATAATACTCCACAAGCCAGGAAGGGTGGGTCTGCCTTTTCAGCCTTTCCAGAGAGCACCACACCCAAACCCAGCTGTTGCCTCTTTAGTGCTGAAAGTACCTGGCTAATTGTCCCCTTCGTTGTGTTGCTCTTCTCTGCCGGAGATCGATTATTGCTTGTGCATTTTCATCTAAGGAATCCAGGCTGCTTGCTGGGGAGAGCTCCCTCTCGGGGGACTCTGGCTGTCCTCCCTCTCCCTCAGCCTGAGATTCCTCCTCCCCGTCTGCCTGAACCTCCTGTTCCTCATCCTCCCCCTCTGAGCAGGAAGCCGGCAGAGGATCAGCCGTTCCCTGAGGGGCCTCAGACGGAATCACAACAATGTATTTCAATAAGTTAACGAAACTGCACTAGTTGGTACTATCATGGACTATGTTCTTTTCCAAAACAGCCTTTCAAATATCTGTGTTGGTTTTTGTGTTATGTGACTGTATGGCAAGGAATTTAAAGGATAAAAGAGTTTTTAGGTATGCTGTTCTTAGTCATCTGCAAAAACTATTATCCTAGGTCATTTTTAAAGAAATAAATTGAAAGGAATTTTCTTTTCTTTTTTTTTGCTTCAAGTTTTTTATTTTTTATTTTTTACAAACATATCAATGTATGAACAGTATGGCATTTGAGTGTCATACATTTTGATAAAAATAAAATAGTATTAATCATTATTAATCTTTCATTATTTACTTATTCAATATTTTAGCAAGCTAATATAATTCTAATAATACTAACATTTATGTTAAATTAAAATCTTCCATTATTTGCTTGTTCAATTTATAATCCTTCCTTATTTAGTTATTCAGTATTTCAAATATGTTGTTTTATGTCGATTACCATATTCCGTGTATCATACATTTTAATACAAATAAAATATTTTAATCATATTTGTTACATTGAGCAAACATACACATAATCATATTGAATTATAATCTTTCATTGTTTATTCAATCAATAGTTCAGTATATTATTTTTATGCCAGTCGCCATATTATTTAAGTATACTTAGTAATACCTTCATTTAAATTCTTCTCCTTATATAGAAATGTGTATTCTATTAGTCCTCCTCTTTCTAGTTTCTATTCCTCTAAATTTGATTATGCTACTACTGTATTGAAACATATTCCCTTTCTAACCATCATCCCTTATCCGCTTTAACCTTGCTGTTCAGTTCGGGTCGTATGTGACCCGAAGCCAAGTTTGAGTCCCTGTAAAAATTTTCCCCCGCGTATCTGAAACTTGAAATTTCATGACTTTTAATCATTTCAGGGGTTCTCTCTATGAGAATTTTTTTGGGGGGTGGGTGGTTTCTTTCTTGCTGAAAAACAAAAAGTCACACTTCTTCTGTTCCCGGGCCACCCTGACCCGGACCGAAAACTCTTCATTTGAAGTGCTTATGTTTGGTCAATTTGAATACTTTTTTCACTTGGAAAGTAGTCCGAACATTTCTGCACACAATGATATGAAAATTGAAATGAAAAAAGTAATTCTTATTGGTTTATTTTGCTGATAGAATGCGTGCCCCCCCCGTTTTTGTGAAATATTTTTTAATTTATGGATAGTTTTGCTTGCAAAATGTGTTCTATTTTACTAAAGTTGGTATGGGATTGGTAGTTTGAACATTTCTGAATATAAGAAAAATATAAATGAACTGAAAGAAATGTTTCTTATTGGTTGTTTACAGTCATAAATAAGCCCCCCCCCCTGGCTGCTTGCAAACATTTTCACTTTATATTTACGCAAGCTTCGAATCCGAAATATTTTTAATATCTTATGCATTCATTTACTCAATTTAACATTGCTGATCATCAAAACAATATTTTTGGGGTGGTGGCTAATTCTTTTCTGGGCAAAAAAAAAATCATCACTTCGAGTCTGTTTCTGTTCCGGACCAAAAATAATTTTTTTAGGTACTTGAATTTGATCTTTTTGAAAACTTTTTCAACTGGAAAACTAGTTTGAACATTTATGAACATAATGATATGAAAATTGAACTGAAAAAATTGAGGCTTATATTTTTATTTTTATCAAAAAGCCCCTCCCCCCATGTTTTCTGAATTTTTTTTCAATGTATACTTTTTTTAGGCTACACATCTGTAAGGAATATTCCCCCAAAAGTTTTGATATACTAAATTGAACAATCCTGAACATAGGAAAAATAGAAATGAACTGAAAAAAATGATTCTCATTGGTTTATTTTTGCCACAAAAGGGCCACCACCACCCCGGCCTTATAAACCTAAAAAAAATCCACAAAACACGGGGGGGAGGCACATTTATGTGCAAAATAAACCAATAAGGATAATTTTTTTCAGTTCAATTTTCATTCCATTGTGTGCAGAAATATTCAAACTTGTTTCCAGGTGAAAAAAGCTTTCAAAAAGACCAAATATAAGTACCTAAAATGATCAATTTGCAGTCCGGGTCAAATAGACCTGGGAACATAAGATTAGGGAGTTTTCTTGAACTGAACAGCAAGGTTAAAGCAGATCTTTATTTCTTCCACATCTTGGCTACTCATTTTAAACATTTTTCCCTTCTCTGTCCTTCTCCATTGTCTAGTTCCCAAAATATCTACTCTTTGCCTCTATCCCTCTCCCATAAGAATCTTATTGGCTCCCCAGTTCCTTTTTTAATTCCCTTGGAATTCTCTCCTTGGCTTATGTCATCAATCATTATTTTTGTTATTATCTCCTCCTTATCATCTTGTTTCATTTGTTTTGTCTGTTCCATTTTTTCATCTACTTTTTCAGTAGGCTCCTCCTCTTCCTAGGCATCTTGATCATTATCTCATTATCCTTGGTGTTATATTTCCCAGCATTCCATCCATGTTCTCTTTTCGATTCATAATTTCCTGAAAGGAATTTTCTATTTCTAATGTTTCAATTGAAACATTTATCACTTTAGTCTTAGGATCCCGCTGTCACACTGAATATTGCCAGCCCCAGAGGCATTCAGTAATTAAAGAGTTAACTTTGTGTGCCTTATTAAGATCCTCCTATTATGATGTAATATCCTGCCAAAAACTAACATCACTTCCTTCTTCTTCATCCTAAAACTCTATTCTTCTTTTACCTCTATTATGTGAAGACATATTTGTTGTGTTGTCTCTCGAGACATGTTTTATTTTTCTACTTTTATAATAAAAGAAATCTTGTTTTTGAACAAATGACTAAAGGCTTCGTCTATCGCCTCCGCGGGGTTAATGTTCTAACGGACATTAATCACTTACAAACCCCAACACACGCAACCTAAGATATAAATGCAAGTTATTAATAAGCACTTCGTATTTATGCACATCTCATTCACATTTGCATAAAAGAGGCAAGTCTTATATTTGTCTCTCAATTTAAAGTGGGGATCTTGTTAAAAAAAGAAAGAAAGAAAGAAAAAAAGAACATATTTACATTGTTGAATACCGAGATCAAGAATTTATCATGGTGAATAGTTCCTCATACTCCCAGTCCCAGCAACTTGAAGAATTCACCATAAGGACTTTCAAGTGTACACTTACCTGTAGTGAATCATGCAATAAAAGTCAAGCACTCAATAATTCCGTAAATAATATCTCATCTGCCTGCAGAGGAGGAAAAATAAGAAAACTGGGAAATGATGTTTTATTGAATATCTATCTATCTATCTATCTATCTATCTATCTATCTATCTATCTATCTATCTATCTATCTATCTATTTATTAGATTTGTATGCTGCCCCTCTTCGTAGACTCCGTAGACGTAATACAAATATTCATTTGTATTAACACAAGAGATCACAGAGCAGTGATGGTGAACCTTTTCGGCGCTGAGTGCCCAAACTGGAACGCATGCGCCAGCCACCTGGTCTTGGGGCTTCCAGTGCACATGCTCACCGGCCACCTGGTCTTTGGGCTTACAGCACTCTGGCACACGCAAAGACCAGCTGGCATGCATGCACGTGCAAAAAACCAGAAGAGTAGCTGACGACAGTGCGCTTGACCCCAGAGATGGCTCTATGTGCCACCTCTAGCACACTTGCCATAGGTTTCTCATCATGGTCATAGCGGATTCAGAAAGGGGAATCCTTCTGCCTTCTGTCTTATGAATCCCAGTGGCCGATTAGGTCCCACAGAGTTGGCCTTCTCTGGGTCCCATCGACTAAACAATGTTGTCTGGCGGGACCCAGCGGGAGAGCCTTCTCTGTGGCGGCCCCGGCCCTCTGGAACCAACTCCCCCCAAAGATTAGGACTGCCCCCACCCTCCTCGCCTTTCGTAAGTTATTAAAAACTCATCTTTCCCGCCAGGCATGGGGAAACTAACACACACCCCAATTGTCAAGGCTGGTGTACGGTTTGATTGGTTGTGTGATTATTTTATTCTATTATAAGAGTTTTAAATTGTATTTTAAAATTTGATTTGTTCACTGTTTATGTTGTTGTGAGCCACCCCGAGTCCTTGGAGAGGGGTGGCATACAAATCTAATAAATTATTATTATTATTATTATTATTATTATTATTATTATTATTATTATTATAAACATTAAATAACACAGGTCTACAAAAAGATATTTTTTGCAATCATCACCGTTGACCTAGTACTTTTCTGAATCATTTTTTTGTTCTGATTTCAAAAATGTATATAGTTTTTCTGTAGCAGGTATAGTTTCCATGGAGAAGCATCACACCACATTTCGGACATAAAGACCCTAGAAAATGTCCAGAGATACTTTACTAGAAGAGCCCTCCACTCCGCCACTTGTAACAGAATACCCTACGCAACTAGACTTACAATCCTAGCTTTAGAAAGTTTAGAATTACGTCCTCTTAAACACGACCTAAGCCTAGCCCATAAAATCATCTGCTACAATGTTCTTCCTGTCAATGTCTATTTCTGCTTCAACCACAACAGCACACAAGCACACAACAGATACAAACTTAAAGTAAACCGCTCTAAACTCGACTGCAGGAAATATGACTTTAGTAACCAAGTAGTTGGTGCATGGAACTTACTCCCAGACTCTAACCCCCAAAACTTTACCTTTAGAGTATCCACTGTTGACCTCTCCGGATTCCTAAGAGATCAGTAAGGGGCGTGCATAAGTGCACCCGAGTGCCTTCCATCCCCTGTCCTAATATTTCTATTTTACTAGTTTCATGTATAAACATCATGCATATCTTTGTTTACCACCAATATGTATGTGAAAAAACAAACAAACAAATAAATAAAATAAATACTGGCGACCTTAAGAAAACAGTAATCTACGTATCAGAAATAACGTAATAACAAAAATGCTTCTATATCAGACACTTTATGTGATAGAGCAAAACTTAAGCATTTTTTTTGAATCAGCACATCAAACATCAAACAATTAATTTTTATCTCCTTTATAGTGTTTTTTTCTTAGATTTTTGGTTTTAATGTACTTTACTTTTTAAAATGTTTTTTAACTTTGTGTATTGTTGTTTAGCTTTTAAAATTATAATTTGTATTAATTGTTGATCCTTCTTATGCTGGTCTGTGATTTAATGAAGATTTGATTGATCATGTGAACCAGGCCTACATCATGTTAGTGCATGCAGTTGTAATTTTATGCATACTTACTTGAATCCTCATGAATGCGAAGGAGCATACACAGAGAAAAACATGCTTGAAGAATTGACTTGAAATTTGCCAGATATTTTCCCCCTTAAAATAATTGGAATATACTTGTAATTTATAAGAAGACGTGGCTGGGATTGTTTTTCCCATGGAACAATGTGAGACAGTTCCTTAATAACAACTGTAGCTTTGAAGGTTGATTGATGACTATGTTAATTTATAGGAGTTGCATGCAAAAGTAGATAGTTTAAAATTGGGTACCTGTTTTTCTCCCTTGAGTTTATCTCTCTATCAATACTGAAAAACCTAGAAAATTCTAAATATATAATTGCATCAGGAAAAGATACGTTTTTCTAGGTTTTTAAAAGACCTTGGCTCGTAGGGTAGAAAATGTCATTATGGGTGTAAATTCTTTTCCATCCCAAAACAAGCACGTACAACATCCAGTGTTGTTAATGAGTTGGGAGGGGGGAAGGGAGTGAATGAGACATCAAAGGAAGAAAAGCCTTAATGTTCAGCATTTGTTTTTCCTGTTGGCCATTAGTAGAAAGTTTTTTTCCCCTATGTCAAAATACTGTTCTTTTTATGGTGGCTTGCTCATAAATGTATTTACCTTTTTTGTTTTGTTTTGAGTGAAGTAGCTTTAAAATAACTGCCCCCAATTAAACACCCCTTAAATGTGTGGACATTGAAATTCCTCAGATTCTGAGCTACAAATAGCCAAAGGTTTGAGCCAAAGGAGACTTCAGGATTCCCTCACATCAGTTTGGGAAAAGTTTGAAACATAGAAACATAGAAGTCTGACGGCAGAAAAAGACCTCATGGTCCATCTAGTCTTCCCTTATACTATTTTCTGTATTTTATCTTAGGATGGATATATGTTTTTCCGAGGCATGTTTAAATTCAGTTACTGTGGATTTATCTACCACGTCTGCTGGAAGTTTGTTCCAAGGATCTACTACTCTTTCAGTAAAATAATATTTTCTCATGTTGCTTTTGATCTTTCCCCCAACTAACTTCAGATTGTGCCCTCTTGTTCTTGTGTTCACTTTCCTATTAAAAACACTTCCCTCCTGGACCTTATTTAACCCTTTGACATATTTAAATGTTTCGATCATGTCCCCCCTTTCCCTTCTGTCCTCCAGACTATACAGATTGAGTTCATTAAGTCTTTCCTGATACGTTTTATGCTTAAGACCTTCCACTGTTCTTGTAGCCCATCTTTGGACCCGTTCAATTTTGTCAATATCTTTTTGTAGGTGAGGTCTCCAGAACTGAACACAGTATTCCAAATGTGGTCTCACCAGCGCTCTATATAGCGGGATCATAATCTCCCTCTTCCTGCTTGTTATACCTCTAGCAATGCAGCCAAGCATCCTACTTGCTTTCCCTACCGCCTGACTGCACTGTTCACCCATTTTGAGACTGTCAGAAATCACTACCCCTAAATCCTTTTCTTCTGAAGTTTTTGCTAACACAGAACTGCCAATACAATACTCAGATTGTGGATTCCTTTTCCCCAAGTGCATTATTTTACATTTGGAAACATTAAACTGCAGTTTCCATTGCTTTGACCATTTATCTAGTACTGTAAAGCTAAATCATTTACAGACGCCTCCAGGAATATCAACCCTATTGCACACTTTAGAGTCATCGGCAAATAGGCAAACCTTCCCTACCAAACCTTCCCCTATGTCACTCACAAACATATTAAAAAGAATAGGACCCAGAACAGACCCTTGTTTGCTGACCTTTGTGGTGGTATTCCGATTTGTGTAGCCTACAAACTCATATTTCAGATCAGAAAAATTCTATTCACTAAACTCTTCCTTTTAATTTGCAAATGTCAGAGTTTGCAAACTCTGTCACTTTATTTCTTAAATTTTTACAGATCCCGATATTAGTGCTTAATAATGATCGAAACATTTAAATATGTTAAAGGGTTAAATAAAGTTCAGGAGCGAAGTGTTTTTTAATAGGAAAGTGAACACAAGAACAAGGGGGCACAATCTGAGGTTAGTTGGGGGAAAGATCTGAACCAACGTGAGAAAATATTATTTTACTGAAAGAGTAGTAAATACTTGGAACAAACTTCCAGGAGACGTAGTTAGTAAATCCACAGTAACTGAATTTAAACATGCCTGGAATAAACATATATCCATCCTAAGATAAAATACAGGAAATAGTATAAGGGCTGACCAGATGGACTATGAGGTCTTTTTCTGCATTCAGCATTCTATGTTTCTATAAGAATCTGTGCCTACAGAAAACAATGAGATTTTTGACCACAGAATCAGTGTAACATCTGTGAATTCAAAGGCTTTCTCTTTATGTTAGAATATTGGGCTTAGACCAATAGATTATAAAGGAAGAGTTTTTGTTTAACTCTGGCAGTGTGCCTAATGAGACTGAACATAATTGAACTGAAAGTGCACCCTTGGTGTTTAAGCATCTACTATAAACTACTGCTACTTGTTCCATTTTTTATTAAAGGCTGGAAGGAAGGGGAAAAAATTAGACTCCTGTGAGCATGATCCTTTAAAATCTGGTGATGTTTTATATATTTATTTATTTTTGCCCACTACATAACTCTGAAAAGAAAATATTCATTTAGCTTTTAAAAGTCAGTAGGAAACAGGTTTCCCTTAACCTTTAGCCACTTGAAACAGTAAATGAATACCTACTGCTGATTAACATACGTACAATCTGGCATGGCTTTCAAACTATGTAAATGTTTTCCCCTCCTCTTACTTATGCTTGCATTCCTTATTGTCATTTTCTGTGCCTAAAGGATATCTGCATAACAAATAATAATAACCACGTTTATGTACCATAACAAACCAGGGTATGTTCTTAAAAATAGATGTAAGCTTCATACACATGCTATTTCAACTGCTTGGCACCAAATGAGAGGAGATAAATAAGTGCTCTAACTTTTTGGAGAGAAACATTAAGAATTTTGAAAACATGTTATGGGCAGTCAGGCCACTGGAGGAAAGGGCTTACCAAATAACAAAATGGTAACGATGTAAATCTAGGCAATTATAAAACCATAGTTTATCAAAATACAGTGATACCTCGTCTTACAAACCCCTCGTCATACAAACTTTTCGAGATACAAACCCGGGGTTTAAGATTTTTTTGCCTCTTCTTCCAAACTATTTTCACCTTACAAACCCAAGCTGCCGCCACTGGGATGCCCCGCCTCCGGACTTCTGTTGTCAGTGAAGTGCCCGTTTTTGCGCTGCTGGGATTCCCCTGAGGCTTCCCTCCATGGGAAACACCACCTCTGGACTTCCATGTTTTTGCGATGCTGCAAGGGAATCACAGCAGCGCAAAAATGGGCGCTTTGCTGGCAACAAAAGTCCGGAGGTGGGGTTTCCCAGCGATTGGAGCCTCAGCGAAATTGCAGCATCACAAAAACACGGAAGTCTGGAGGTGGGGTTTTGAGGACTTCCGTGTTTTTGCGATGCTGCAATTTCGCTGAGGCTCCCCTCGCTGGGAAACCCCACCTCCGGACTTTTGTTGCCAGCGAAGCACCCGTTTTTGCGCTGCTGGGATTCTCCTGCAGCATCACAAAAACATGGAAGTCCGGAGGTGGGGTTTCCCATGGAGGGGAGGCTCAGGGCAATTCCAGCAGTGCAAAAATTTCTGCTTGGTTCCAGATTGGATCTCTTTTAAAGAGACCCAATTATCTACCTAGCTATCAGTAAAAAATACAGATAATATACTGTCATGAGAAATGTAGTTTTTATTGATTTGCTAGATTTGCAACTTGCATTTCCTCCAAAAGCTCAAACAATTTACAGGGATTTTCCTACATTTTTATTCCCACCATCAAATATGTTAGAATGACTCACTCAAATTCATTGGTTGATTTTCCAATATAGATTTCAACCTGATTCTCCCAATTCCTGGTTGAATGACTTAATCCTTACACTAGTCTATAGACATGAAATCTAAGAATAAAAGTATAATTTAGTGGCTTTAGGTCCTCAATTTTTAAAGATGTAAGTGTACATCTATGGTCACAATAGAAAAATAGTTGTTATATAATAATAATCGAATTGGAAGGGACCTTAGAGGTCTTCTAGTCCAACCCTACACTATAGCAGACAAATGGTTATCCAACATCTTCTTTAAAACCTCTAGTGTTGGAGTATTCACAACTTCTGGGGCAAGCTGTTTCACTGGTTAATTGTTCTAACTGTCAGGAATTTTTCCTTAGTTCTAAGTTACTTCTCTCCTTATTTAGTTTCCACCCATTGCTTCTTGTTCTACCCTCAGGTGCTTTGGAGAATAGGTTGACTCCCTATTCTTTGTGGCAAATATAAACCATCTGTGTTTCATCATCATGCATTTACATTTAGTATTCATTGATTTAATGGCCAGATCCTACTTAGGTTTTTCAACATTTGTTCAGCATATAAGTGGCTTATCTCATTCTCATGGTTGATAAGAAAGGGCTCATATTTTGCTGAGTAACAATTGTGTAGCTTGAAGGAGCAAGTAACATATTAAGCATATATGCTCAATTCTACATTAAGAGGAAAAGTTTCACTTGACAAGCAATTAGACAACTACTAGAATTCAGAAGTGTTTCTCATTTGCTATTAGTGTATGTATGATGTCATTAATTCATGGAATAGAATAGAATTATTTTATTGGCCAAGTATGATTGGACACACAAGGGATTTATTTATTTAATTGGATTTGTATGCCGCCCCTCTCTGAAGATTCGGGGCGGCTCACAGCATATACAAAAAACAGAACAATAATATAAATCCAATTAATACTACATTAAAAACAACCATTAAATTCTGTTAAAAGAAGGTAAAAACCTATCAAACCAATCATTCAACACTCATACTTGAAACATTCATTGATCAGGGGGAAGATCTAATAGTCCCAAGCCTGGCGGCAAAGATGAATTTTTAAGCTCTTTCGGAAGGCAAGGAGGGTGGGGGCAGTTTGAATCTCTGGGGGGAGCTGATTCCAGAGAGTCGGGGCTCCCACAGAGAAGGCTCTTCCCCTAGGTCCCGCCAGCCGACATTGTTTGGTTGATGGGACCCTAAGGAGGCCAACTCTGTGGGACCTCACCGGTCACTGGGATTCGTGCTGCAGAAGGCGGTCTCGGAGATAATCTGGTCCTATGCCATGAAGGGCTTTATAGGTCATAACCAACACTTTGAATTGTGCCCAGAAACAGATTGGTAGCCAATGCAGTCCACGGAGTGTAGAAATAGAGGAGAAAGATTTATTATTATTTATTTGTTTATTTGTTTATTTATTATTTAGATTTGTATGCCGCCCCTCTCTGCAGACTCGGGGCGGCTCACAACAGAATAAGACAATTCATAACAAATCTAAATTATAGTTTAAAATATTTAAAAAACCCATTTACTAAACAAACATACATACAAACAAACATACCATTCATAAATTGTATATGCCTGGGGGAGATGTCTCAGTTCCCCCATGCCTGACGACAAAGGTGGGTTTTAAGGAGCTTACGAAAGGCAAGGAGAGTAGAGGCAGTTCTAATCTCTGGGGGGAGTTGGTTCCAGAGGGCCGGGGCCGCCACAGAGAAGGCTCTTCCCCTGGGGCCCGCCAACCGACATTGTTTAGTTGACGGGACCCGGAGAAGGCCCACTCTGTGGGACCTAATCGGTCGCTGGGATGAGAGTCTAATATTCTAAAACAGGGAAGAATCATGAAATGTAGGTTTCTGCAGCAAACCAAGTTTGAAATATAAATATGATTTCGAAATTTTAAAAGGTTATTTAGTGTGTCTGTGGATGTGCACATTGCACCTGTTGGCAACCTCCTTGTAGCAAATTCAATTTTTGCCAAATCACGCAATCACTGTTGTGCAATTCGAAGAAAATATTTAATTTCTCTTAAGAATTGCTGACAAAACGTACTGTGCATGTTAATACATTTTTCAGTCGAGTACTGACTTATACCTGAGACTCCTATTCTAGCGGAAGCAATAAGCCTAGAGTATGAACTATAGGCTGGCTAACCCATAATCTTTTGAAGGTGAGAATCCTAAAGTGATGATTGTGCAAATTTCTCTATAATCTAATGAAAAGGGGTAAGGGAAATGTTTAAGCGCCTCATCTAAAATTCCAAACCATTGTAGCTTGGCAGTTCTTCAACCTATGGGAAAAAAAACACAATAAGAATTATTGTTTATTCTTTAATACCTCTAAGTGTCAGCTCTGCCATCTTCACTATGCTTTGCTAAGCTTGTTGGCATTTTGCCCTAAATATGGGGGAGGAGACAGAGTCATTTGGGGAAGATGTGCAGGAGAAAAGAAGAAGGAGGGAAAGGGTGGAGGGAATGGCATTAACGGAAACTAGACGTGTGAAAACCAGACTAATCCCGTTGCCCCAGGATGACTGGCCTGGCAAAGAATGTGAAGCCAGGCCAGGGAGATTATGATCCCGCTATATAGAGCGCTGGTGAGACCACATTTGGAATACTGTGTTCAGTTCTGGAGACCTCACCTACAAAAAGATATTGACAAAATTGAACGGGTCCAAAGACGGGCTACAAAAATGGTGGAAGGTCTTAAGCATAAAACGTATCAGGAAAGACTTAATGAACTCAATCTGTATAGTCTGGAAGACAGAAGGGAAAGGAGGGGACATGATCGAAACATTTAAATATATTAAAGGATTAAATAAGGTCCAGGAGGGAAGTGTTTTTAATAGGAAAGTGAACACAAGAACAAGGGGACACAATCTGAAGTTAGTTGGGGGAAAGATCAAAAGCAACATGAGAAAATATTATTTTACTGAAAAAGTAGTAGATCCTTGGAACAAACTTCCAGCAGACGTGGTAGATAAATCCACAGTAACTGAATTTACACATGCCTGGGATAAACATATATCCATCCTAAGATAAAATACAGAAAATAGTATAAGGGCAGACTAGATGGACCATGAGGTCTTACTGTGGATTTATCTACCACGTCTGCTGGAAGTTTGTTCCAAGGATCTACTACTCTTTCAGTAAAATAATATTTTCTCATGTTGCTTTTGATCTTTCCCCCAACTAACTTCAGATTGTGTCCCCTTGTCTTTGTGTTCACTTTCCTATTAAAAACACTTCCCTCCTGGACCTTATTTAACCCTTTAATATATTTAAATGTTTCGATCATGTCCCCCCTTTTCCTTCTGTCCTCCAGACTATACAGATTGAGTTCATTAAGTCTTTCCTGATACGTTTTATGCTTAAGACCTTCCACCATTCTTGTAGCCCGTCTTTGGACCCGTTCAATTTTGTCAATATCTTTTTGTAGGTGAGGTCTCCAGAACTGAACACAGTATTCCAAATGTGGTCTCACCAGCATTCTATATAGCGGGATCATAATCTCCCTCTTCCTGCTTCTTATTTTTTTCCTCTGGGCCTGTCAATAATTTGTCTAGCTGCTGAGTTTGACTGTTGATGCCTGTCCTTTCTGAGTCCTTTTTATAATTTATAATAGCTTTGTACAATGGAGTTTGCATTAGGATAATATTCCTCAACCCGTAGATGTTTCAGACTTGGGAATGGGAATTGAAATCTGTTGTATTTGCAAGAATTCAGACTAAAGAAGTCTATATTAGGACAAGTTACATCCATCCATCCATTAACTCAATAAGCATTCATGTGCATATATCAATCAAAAAATTATGCATAAGTACAGATGTTGAAGATAACTGACAATGGTTATTGCTTTTTAAAATAATGTTTCCCAGAGCAACTGATAAAATGCACTAATACCTGAAAGTCTACCATTCTGATATAAATCAGGTTTTTTATTCTCCTTATCTGCTGTTTGAGTCTAGGCCTTTATATGAAGCACTGCCAAGTTATGTGATCATAGTAAATATAGCTGGGAGGAAATGAAAAAACATTTTCATTGCCATAGCCTAATACCAGGAAATAGCCTTTGAAAAACTTTGCAGAAGTTTAATGTCTGTTAAGTAGAATGGCTGGGGCTATGGAAAGCTTATCTAAATGCGATGGCTTGGTTTGGATTAAACAAGTTAAATACCGAGGAATTGAGTATATATTTATTTTTTTAATTACAAGTAATCCTCAACTTACCACAGTTCATTTAGTGCAGGGGTCCTCAAATCTTTTAAACAGGGGACAATTCACCGTCCCTTGGACTGTTGGGGGGCAGGACTGGCTGCATTGGCATGGCTAGGTCATATGATTAGGTGGGGGTGGACAATTTAGCAGTCCATTAAACAACGCACACAAATTAAATTTTAATTTGTTTGACCCTTGGTGGTGTTTTATTTGTTTTTGTTTGCATGTTCCTTGTTTGGTTGACTTTTCTTTTTCCTAGATCATTTTTTCAGTTGATTATGAGTCTATTTATTTGTTTGTTTGTTTGTTTGTTTATTTATTTATTTATTTATTTATTTATTTATTTTGTCCAATGCACAATGAGGGTTTTAGTGGGTATATATCTATATACACATAGTAAAATACATGATGAAGGTTATAGAGGAGATACTAGTAAAATATATTTAAGAAATAATAGAAAAGAAGATATAGTAATAGAACATATCAATGAAAGAATAGAAGAGGAGATATAGGAATAGAAGAAAGGTATAGGAGATATAGGAGAACAATAGGACCGGGGACGGAAGGCACTCTAGTGCACTTGTACTCGCCCCTTATTGACCTCTTAGGAATCTGGATAGGTCAACCGTGGATAATCTAAGAGTAAAGTGTTGGGGGTTGGGGGATGACACTATGGAGTCCGGTAATGAGTCCCACGCTTCGACAACTCGGTTACTGAAGTCATATTTTTTACAGTCAAGTTTGGAGCGGTTAATATTAAGTTTAAATCTGTTGTGTGCTTTTGTGTTGTTGTGGTTGAAGCTGAAGTGGTCGCCGACAGGCAGGACGTTGCAGCATATGATCTTGTGGGCAATAGTTAGATCTTGTTTAAGGCATCTTAGTTCTAGGCTTTCTAGGCCCAGGATTGAAAGTCTAGTCTCGCAGGGTATTCTATTTCAAGTGGAGGAGTGAAGGGCTCTTCTGGTGAAGTATCTTTGGACATTTTCAAGGGTGTTAATGTCTGAGATGCGATATGGGTTCCAAAGAGATGAGTTGTATTCGAGGATGGGTCTGGCAAAAGTTTTGTAACCTCTGGTAAGTAGTGTGAGATTGCCAGAGCAGAAGCTTTCTTCTGTCTTTCTATCTGTCTGTCTGTCTGTCTCTTTCTCTTTCCTCTCTCACTCTATTTCTCTGTCTGTCTGTCTGTCTGTCTGTCTGTCTGTCTGTCTCTCTCTCTCTCTCTCTCTCTCTCTCTCTATCTTCTGGAGGCAGGGGAGGTGAAACATAGGCTGTTTCCGTCTGTTTTTTGGCCTCCTAGGGTGTCTGTGTGCCCCTTTTTTCACCTCCCCCACATCCAGCAGCATTCTGCAGGCCAAAACCAGGCAAAACCAGCCTGTTTTCTGGCCAAGAATGGGGCCATTTTCACCTCTTATTTGGCCTTCTGGGGCATCTTTGCACCCCATTTTTCACCTGTCCCACCTCCAGAATGTCTTTGCAGGCCAAAATCATTGGCCTTACCTTTCAGTTCCAGTCTGCGGGGCTTGTGAAGGTAAGTCCTGTGCTCAGCTATAGACTGGGCGGGGCCACCTTGTGGTCCTCTGTGGGATGGATTAATGGCTTTGGTGGGCCACATGTGGCCCGTGGACCCATGATTTAGGGACTATTCATAGTTACAAAGTGATTTATAACCATTTTTCATACTTATGACCATTGCAGCCTCCCCATGGTCACATGATTTACGTTCAGATATTTGACAATTGATTCATATTTATGACGGTCGCAGTGTCCCTGTTTCACATGATCCCCTTCAATGACCTTCTGACAAGCGAAGTCAATGGGGACCCATACATGTGGTCCTCAATTTATGACCACAATTTGAAACCCAAAATTTGTTTGTTAGGTGAGATATTTGTCAATTGAACTCTGTCCCATTTTACGACTTCTCTAGCCTCAGTTGTTAAGTGAAGCACTACAATTGATAAGTTAGTAACCCGGTTGTTAAGGGAGTCTACAGAGAGGGGCGGCATACAAATCTAATAAATAATAATAATAATAATAATAATAATAATAATAATAATAATAATAATAATAATTTGCCTTCCCCACTGACTTTGATTGTCAGAAAGTCACAAAAAGGGGATCGCATGTCCCTGGAACACAGCAACGGTCATAAATATGAACCAGTTGCCAAGCATTTGAATTTTGATCCTGTGACCATTGGGACGCTTCAATGGATGTGTGAAAAACTTTCATAAGTCACTTTTCTCCGTGCTGTTGTAACTTTGACAAGTCACTAAATGAATTGTTGTAAGTCGAGGACTATCTCTACTATTGTCACCTTCTAGCACTCATATCCTGGGCTAACGTCTATCCCTAACTTACAGTGAGGCAGAGATTATACAATGCTGGTACCTGAAATACTTTTTAAGTTTTTAAATTCTTCACATTTATTTTGCAGCCCAACATTGGCCAACTTGGCATTCCTCACGGCCCTTCAGGGGAGAAGGTGGCTGTAGTAACGGTGGATGACTGTGATACCGCAGTGGCTGTACGCTTTGGAAGTCTGATTGGAAACTACTCCTGCGCTGCCCAGGGAACACAATCCGGCTCCAAAAAGTAAGATATTGATGTTTTTTATGACATGAATATATAGTAGAATTAATCTGACTAACAAAGTCTTCACTGCTTTTTTTAGGTATACAGTGGTACCTCATGATATGAACTTAATTGGTTCCAGGAGGAGGTTCGTAAGGTGAAAAGTTCGTAAGACGAAACAATGTTTCCCATAGGAATCAATGTAAAAGCAAATAATGGGTGCAAATCCTTCAGGAAAATCCCAACCTTTAGAAGGGAGGCAAACAGAGGGCAGGGAGGAGCAGCTAAAGGGGGCGGGTGGAAGAAGCAAGGCTAGGCTAAAGGGTGAGTGGGAAGGAAGAAAGGCAAGGGGGGCGCCCCTCCCTTTTCTTTCTTCAAAAGACACCCTTTCAGTGCCTCTGCAAGCACGCTGTTCTCTGCAAACTCTTTCCCCCTCCAAGCCGCCCCTCCCTTTTCTTTCTTCAAAAGACACCCTTTCAGTGCCTCTGCAAGCATGCTGTTCTCCTACTTATGTTAATGCAAAGTCTTTCCCCCTGCAAGCTGCCCCTCCCTTTTCTTTCTTCAAAAGACACCCTTTCAGTGCCTCTGCAAGCACGCTGTTCTCTGCAAACTCTTTTCCCCTCCAAGCCGCCCCTCCCTTTTCTTTCTTCAAAAGACACCCTTTCAGTGCCTCTGCAAGCATGCTGTTCTCCTACTTATGTTAATGCAAAGTCTTTCCCCCTCCAAGCCGCCCCTCCCTTTTCTTTCTTCAAAAGACACCCTTTCAGTGCCTCTGCAAGCACGCTGTTCTCTGCAAACTCTTTCCCTCTCCAAGCTGCCCCTCCCTTTTCTTTCTTCAAAAAGGGAAAAAAAGAAACCCCTTCATCCCAGCAGCAGAGGTTTGGGTTCGTAAGGTGAAAATAGTTCAGAAGAAGAGGCAAAAAAATCTTCGTATCTTGAAAAGTTCGTTAGAAGAGGCGTTCGTAAGATGAGGTACCACTATACCTGGAATTGATCATAGATGGATGATGGATGAATGTTTTTTTTAATATTGGGGTTTTAAATTTTGTATTCAGTTTTATTGTTGTACACCGCCCTGTATTAGGAGAAGGGCAACTTATAAATCTAAATAAATAAATAAATAATCATTGTCAGATTTAAAGTGATTTTCATATCTGTTTGTATTCAATTAAATTTTACATTTGTACGTTAATGACAAAATGGTTGAGTTCAGAAAATAACCATGTAGAAATCTTTGCTAAATTGCCCCTCCTAGTGGCAAGTTACCTGTTGCTGGAGACGTTTTTATTTCATAAGCATCTTTTAACAGTCTTATAGTGCTGTTAATAATGATAGGGTTTTATATGTTTTTTAATATTAGATTTGTTCCACTGCTATATTGTTTGTGAGCCGCCCCGAGTCTTCAGAGAGGGGTGGCATACAAATCCAATTAATTAAGTAATTAATTAATTAATATAAAATAATATAACATAATATAATATAATATAAAATAAAATAAATAAAATAAAAATAAATTAAATAAAATATAATATAAAATAATATAATATAAAATAAATAAAATAAAATAAAAAAATAAATATAATATAATATAATATAATATAAATAAAATAAAAATAAAATAAAATAAAAATAAAATAAAATAAAATAAAATAGAAAAAGTGAACACGAAGAAGGTGAAAAGTAAGTAGAGCCAAGTATTCATACTTCCCTTCAAAAATGTTCACTCATGTGAGGAAGGAGAAGCTGTCAGTGAAAGAAAGACAAATGGATGAAGAAATACGTTGGATCAGTTTTCCTCTGTGGTCTTTGCTCACATTGAACTAAAGAGCTAAATTCCTGAATCCTGAGCTTTGCATTAGAATGAATCGATATAGTTCAGTTAATTGTAAAAGGTTCTTGAAAATGTTTGTTTCGTTTGTATAGGTTTCTCAGGTTAAATCTACAGGGGTGGGCAAAAAAATGGAAACACCTTGCAGCTCTTCCGTGGAATCCAGATTTGTGAAGCTCCCTTACTGGATTTTGTATGTGTCTATTGAGCTCTGCAATGATTTTAGGAGCTGTGGTCTTGCGATCCGCTCTAACAATTCGCTTTAGAGTCCAACGGTCTCTCTCAGACAACTTCGACTTTCGACCAGACCTGTGCTTGGCTGAGGACATTTTCCCTTCTCTTTCAAAAGCAGTCATTACTTTTGAGACATGACCTCTTGAAATGCCAAGCATTCAGGCACTTTCTGTTACACTAGCGCCTGTCATTCGAGCAGCAACAATTTGGCCTCTTTGAAAGTCTGAGAGGTCTGCCATTTCTAGAAGGTTATAACCAATTTCCTTAAATTTCTTTTTTTTTAAAGGTAGTTTAAAAAAACCATATCAAATAACAGAATTTTAAAATAACAAACATTAAAATATGTCAAGTTTTGATTGCTTTGAACATGTTCAAACATGATGCCAAAAAGTTTCCATTTTTTTGTACATTTACAAGTCATATGTATGTTTGAATAAATGCAGCATCTTGATTATGTAAATTCTGTTGGTTTTGCTATGTCTGTTCATTTGAAAAAGCGAAGAGAGCATGATGGAAACTATTAGAATGAAATATTGGATTTACATATTCCTTTGTAATCATAAAATGTATTGGGCAACACAAAGAACTGCAATGTTATCTATATATCAAGTTTCTTCTCTAGTAACAACTTGATATATAAGAATTGCAATGCTTTGTAATTATTATTGATTGATTGATTGATTGATTGATTGATTGATTGATTGATTGGTTGGATTTGTATGCCGCCCCTCTCCGTAGACTCGGGGCGGCTAACAACAGTAACAAAAAACAGCATGTAAATCCAATACTAAAACAACTAAAAAAAACCTTGTTGTTAAACCAAACATCCATCCATACAAACAAACATACCATGCATGAATTGTAAAGGCCTAGGGGGAAAGAATATCTCAGTTCCCCCATGCCTGATGGCAGAGGTGGGTTTTAAGGAGCTTACGAAAGGCAAGGAGGGTGGGGGCAATTCTAATCTCCGGGGGGAGTTGGTTTCAGAGGGCCGGGGCCACCACAGAGAAGGCTTTTCCCCTGGTGCGCGCCAAACGACATTGCATGAAAAAATGTTCTTACTATTTTTGGCAAAACCTTTTATTGGTTTAAAAAAAAACCTTAAAATAGTTGACTATTGGCTGTAAGTAACATTTATATCATTTTAATACCATCCATTAGAGAGTCCTCATTTACCGACCACAATTGGGACTGGCAAGTCTGTCACTAAATGAAAAATAATGTGACTATGCTGGATTTACAGCATCATTTCTACTTCTGCTCTTCAGTGAATCACCCCGGTCATTAAGCGAAATATCACATGACTGCCGCTTGCAATTTTATGGCTGTCGTTTCCATTGAAGCTGTCAGGAAAACAATCGAATAGTGATTACATGGCAGCAGGGATTCATCGCAAACCTGGTTTTTTCCCCCCAACTGCCATAAATTTTAACAATTCCTAAACAAAGCTCAAATCCTAAACAAAGCTCACTCATGCCCTCATCACCTCGAGGCTCGACTACTGTAACGCTCTCTACGTGGGCCTACCTTTGAAAAGTGTTTGGAAACTTCAGATCGTGCAGAATGCAGCTGCGAGAGCAATCATGGGCTTTCCCAAATATGCCCATGTTACACCAACACTCCGCAGTCTGCATTGGTTGCCGATCAATTTCCGGTCACAATTCAAAGTGTTGGTTATGACCTATAAAGCCCTTCATGGCACTGGACCAGATTATCTCAGGGACCGTGTTCTGCTGCACGAATCCAAGCGACCAGTTAGGTCCCACAGAGTGGGTCTTCTCTGGGTCCCGCCAACTAAACAATGCCGCTTGGCGGGACCCAGGGGAAGAGCCTTCTCTGTGGCGGCCCCGGCCCTCTGGAACCAACTCCTCCCAGAGATTAGAATTGCCCCCACTCTCCTTGCCTTTCGTAAGCTACTTAAAACCCACCTCTGCCGCCAGGCATGGGGGAATTGAGATACTCTTTCCCCCTAGGCCTTTACAATTTTATGCATGGTATGTCTGTATGTATGTTTGGTTTTTATAATAATGGGTTTTTAATTGTTTTTAGTATTGGATTATTATTGTATGCTGTCTTGTTATTGCTGTTAGCTGCCCCGAGTTTCCGGAGAGGGGCGGCATACAAATCCAATAATAATAATAATAATAATAATAATAATAATAATAATAATATTTGTGTTATTTCATTTCAATGTCATAACAAAATCTGTAACAGCAGGAAGAAATAATCTCTAATATCTAATTCCCAATAATATGATTATTGTACAAGAGATTATTACACCTGTACAAAAGATTACATTACCTATCTGAGTCAAAAACCACTTTATTTCTGATTTCTTTAGGTCATTGGATTTAACCGGTCCTCTGCTGCTCGGAGGTGTTCCCAATTTACCTGAAGATTTTCCTGTACATAACAGGCAGTTTGTGGGTTGCATGAGGAATCTATCCATTGACAACAAGCCCATCGATATGGCCAGTTACATAGCCAATAATGGCACCCTTGCAGGTATAACCTACTCAAGAATAAAATTGGAATTAAAAATACTTTAGGTTCTCTGAAAATTATATGCAGAAAGTACTATGTTTGCACAGGAAAATATAAAAAGAAAGAACTGGAGTTCTGCTCATCAGCTAATTTCTCAAATTTACTGCGTAATTACATTGTGCATACAGGTGATCTTCACTTTGCAACTATATTTGGGACTCAGTCATTAAGCAAATTGTTGGTTGAGTAAAAAAACTGTCTTACTTAAGCTTTCCTTTGCTTTATAGACCTCAAAGATTATAGATGCAAAGATTGGTCATGAAGTAACTAACTACCCTGTTTCCCGAAAATAAGACATACCCCGAAAGTAAGGCATGTCAGAGGTTTTGCAGAATTTGCTAATATAAGGCACCCCCCGAAAATAAGGCGTAGTCAAGTTTACATACGGTACGGTGGAAAAACATACGTTACCGTTCAAAGCTGTTCATAGCGGTACCGTGATAAAGTGGCGTCCCCTGCTGGCCCCTTCTATCGCTTTGTACCGTCCAGTACAGCAGACACAGTCTGCTGCTGTCTCACCGCCATTACAGTCTCCACTACAGTGCGCAGACTGTAGTTCCTCTGGTGGCCGGAAGCTGCAATAGCAGGAGTACACTGTTGTACCATATAAGTGCCGTCGTTTGTGTGTGTGGGTGCCATACTGACAGGTACCGTACCGTAATCAGTGTATCATACGGTACACTTTCTTTAGGGGTGTCAGCTTTTCATCCTGTGAATTTGTCTTATTTGAGAAATATAAGGCACCCCCCGAATATAAGACGTAGCACAACTTTTGGAGCAAAAATTAATATAAGACACTGTCTTATTTTCAGGGAAACATGGTATGAAGGAAGACTGCTAAATGAGCAATTGTTAAACATGTTTACCTGTATAAGAGAATATATTTCTGCAGATATATTTAAGATAATATCCTATGAAAATTGTTTCTGCATATATGTTCTTCTGAAACATATTTCTTGGTAGGCCAGGTCCCTTATATATGTACTAATCTCAAAGGGGAAATGAAAACAGTTGACTATCAAAGTCTTTAACTTTTGTTTTACTATAATATACCTCCCCTTCACAAAAGGAATGTTGAGTGTTGGAGATCACAATATAAGGTTTTTCGTGAATTCTAGAAAATGCAGGTGTGCTATTCGGAAGCATGACAGTGATCCAGAGCACAGCTTGTTACAACTTGAAAGCATGATTACTGAATGACTTGAGGACAAACTTTTTTTTTTTAATTGCAGGTTGCTTAGCTCAGAAGAATTATTGCACCACAAACTGGTGTCAGAATGGTGGTACCTGTGTCAACAAATGGAATACTTACAGTTGTGATTGCCCATTGCGATACGGGGGTAAAAACTGTGAGCAAGGTAAACAGTGGATCCCGCTTTTGATTATGTGAAATATTGCATTGTGTATGAGCAAATTTTAATTGTACAATAGCCTTGTTTATTAAATGTGTTATAAATGTCTTCGTCATCCTCTCAGAGGAGGCATTAGCAGGAATCTAATAATCTAATGCATCTTTCTTAGAAACATAGAAGACAGACGGCAGAAAAAGACCTCATGATCCATCGAGTCTGCCCTTATACTATTTTTTGTATTTTATCTTAGGAGGGATATATGTTTATCCCAGGCATGTTTAAATTCAGTTACTGTGGATTTACCAACCACGTCTGCTGGAAGTTTGTTCCAAGGATCTACTACTCTTTCAGTAAAATAATATTTTCTCATGTTGCTTTTGATCTTTCCACCAACTAACTTCAGATTGTGCCCCCTTGTTCTTGTGTTCACTTTCCTATTAAAAACACTTACCTCCTGGACCTTATTTAACCCTTTAACATATTTAAATGTTTCGATCATGTCCCCCCTTTCCCTTCTGTCCTCCAGACTATACAGATTGAGTTCATGAAGTCTTTCCTGATACGTTTTATGCTTAAGACCTTCCACCATTCTTGTAGCCCGTCTTTGGACCCGTTCAATTTTGTCAATATCTTTTTGTAGGTGAGGTCTTGTAGTTTGGTACTTTCCAAATATTTTGAACTATAATTCCCAGTATGTGCCCTCCAGTTATTTCCATGCTAGCTGGGAATTCTAGGAGTTACATAAGTGAAGGTATTAATTGGAGAAGTTTGGCTTATAGCATCTGGATGGCAAGCCATGCCCATTGCGTAGCATATTCTTTATCTCTACGTACTACAG
Organism: Erythrolamprus reginae; assembly: GCF_031021105.1. Taxonomy (NCBI): domain Eukaryota; kingdom Metazoa; phylum Chordata; class Lepidosauria; order Squamata; family Dipsadidae; genus Erythrolamprus; species Erythrolamprus reginae. The sequence continues at coordinate 16,295,619 of NC_091955.1, read as the reverse complement.
TATATGGAAAGTCATTCGAAACACAGAAAATCAATTTTCAATCTTCTTTAAACAAAAATGCTTCAGTTTAAAATGATTCCTATCCCATTTACTTCAATTAAATAATACCATTAGTTAATAACACCGGCTTAATTAAGTAAATTTTTCTTAATAATCACTTAATAACTCATTAAAATAATGACTTTCTTTAGTCACTTGTAAAGTGCATTCAGTAAGTATACAGACCTCCTTTACTTTTGTCAATTTTGTGATGCTACAGCCTGATTTTATTGTACAGTGGTTAAAATCACTTTTTTAAATCATTAATGTACACTCAGTACCCCATAACAACAAAGTGAAAAGAGAATTTTAGAAATGTCTGTAAATTTATTAAAAAGAAAAAAAAACCTAAAATATCATAATGGTACAAGTATTCAGATCTTTCACTCAGCACTTTGTTGAAATACCTTTGGCAGGAATTACAGCCTTGAGTCTTTTGGGGTATGATGCAACAAGATTTACACACCTGCATTGGGAGATTGTCAATATGGGGTACTGAGTGTAGATTAATGGGGGGGAAATGAATTTCAACATGTATAATGAGCCTGCAGCATAACAAAATTGACAAAAGTGAAGGGGGGGCTGAATGCACTGTATATCTATCTTAACAGAGAACATATTCTCATTCATACCCTTCATTGCAATTCTTTGGTTCCCATTTGGCAGCCTCAGTCTTCAGGATTTACAGTGTATTTATTTTTTCATTTGTTCCCAGGTTGGGAATCTGTACTCCGTCTACATCTATGACTCTTTAGCAGATGGCAGTGAATGTGAGAGTGTATTTTAAAGTTCATACACACGAAAGATGCTGGCTAGATTCCTTGAATTTCAGTGGGTCCTCCCCTACCCAAGAATACTTCCTAGATAATACTGTACTGTTCAACAAATGCTCTTATGTTGCAGGAAAAAAATCAGCAATAAGAACAACCTGTAAATATATATTTACAATGAGAACATCAGCTTTCCACCAATCTTTCTGAGTTATCTTTGCCTCCATATTGGCTTTAAAAGCAGTAGTTTCTAAATATAACACTGTACTTTTGCAAACTCCATCTACTTGATGACATTTGGGTTCCATAAGGAACTGTGCTCTGAGAACTTGAGTTACTCTTATTTACTAAGCGTATTTAAGAATATAAATGTGAATACTTTACGCTTCCAAGAAAATGTGAAAATCAGATTGATTTTCAGAAAACAATTAAAGAATGATTCTCCCTATATTGCCAATTTCCTTTAATAAGATCCCAAATAATGATTACTGTGAACAATACTTATTTTCTGCTGTTATTTATGTTACAGCAGTCAAAATTGAGGATTTTCATGCTTTTCACGTTTTCCTTTCAGCTGATGCAAAATCGTTTTGAATCATTAAGCCAGAATTACTTCTTTATTTATTTATTTTTATTTTTTTATTAAACAATATAAATTCAAGTACATGATACAAAAAACAGACACAAGTACATACAAATTAAAAAAAAATAGAGATACCTTGCTCTCTCTTCCATCCCTTATTGTGTTTTATATATAACTCTACATAATAAATAGTTTGCTGTTTAACATATCTGTATTTTTCATGCTCTACTAATTTAATTCTATGTCTCTTAGAAATAAGCATCTACACTTCAATTCAAGATGTATAAATAGAATAGAAGAATAGAATAGAATTTTATTGGCCAAGTGTGATTGGACACACAAGGAATTTGTCTTGGTGCATATGCTCTCAGCGTACATAAAATAAAATATACATTTGTCAAGAATCATGTGGTACGACACTTAATGATTGTCATGGGGTCAAATAAACAATGAAGAAGCAATATTAATAAAAGTCTTAGGATATAAGCAACAAGTTACAGTCATACAGTCAACATGGGAGGAAATGGGTGAAAGGAATGATGAGAAAAACTAGTAGAATAGAAGTGCAGATTTAGTAGAAAGTCTGACAGCGTTGAGGGAATTATTTGTTTAGCAGAGTGATGGCGTTCAGAAAAAAACTGTTCTTGTGTCTAGTTGTCTTGGTGTACAGTGCTCTGTAGCAACATTTTGAGGGTAGGAGTTGAAATAGTTTGTGTCCAGGATGTGAGGGGTCAGTAAATATTTTCCCTGCCCTCTTTTTGACTCGTGCAGTATACAGATCCTCAATGGAAGGCAGGTTGGCAGCAACTGCTTTTTCTGCAGTTCTGATTATCCTCTGAAGTCTGTGTCAATCTTGTTGGGTTGCAGCACCAAACCAGACAGTTATAGAGGTGCAGATGACAGACTCAATGATTCCTCTATAGAACTGTATCAGCAGCTCCTTGGGCAGTTTGAGCTTCCTGAGCTGGCGCAGAAAGAACATTCTTTGTTGTGCTTTTTTGATGATGTTTTTGATGTTAGGTGACCATTTTAGGTCTTGAGATATGATAGAACCTAGAAATTTGAAGGTCTCTACTATTGATACTGTGTTGTCTAGTATTGTGAGAGGAGGAAGGGTGGAAGGGTTTCTCTTAAAGTCTACCACCATTTCTACGGTTTTGAGTGTGTTCAGTTCTAGATTGTTCCGGTCACGCCACAAGGATAGTTGTTCAACTTCCCATCTGTATGCGGATTCATCATTGTCTCGAATGAGTCCGGTCACTGTTGTATCATAGTTTAACAGAAATAAAAATAAAAAATACAAATTACTACAAATACAATTCTTTCCAGATCGTAAAATAAAATAGTTACTTCTTACTAAGGCTTCTTGTAATAAACTTTGACAGCATTTTAATCTCTAATCACGATTCAAGTCAGAATCTGTGTAATGCATGTTGCAAGCTCTTGTTCCAATTTGGTGATAGAAGTTCAGCTAAAGCAAATTCTTAACACAGTCCTTCTGTATAGTATAAGTATTTTTCTACAGAAATCTACTTTCAAAATCATTTCATTCATGCTATTTTCAAATGTAGGTGCATAAATAGGTAAGATCAATTACTTATTTCTTATAAGATAGTTACATGGAGCAGAATGTGCATAAAGGGAAATAAGTAATGTCAATAAAGGAGAATTTTTAACAAATGACCAAATTGACCCAGAAGTAAAAGCACTGGGGTCTTGCACATTAGGGAACAAAATATATTCATAGGATCAAAGTGCTTTCTGCCTGGGGTGTAGGTGACACAGCAGCCACAAATTTGAGCTTGTCAGATCCTTTATAAATGTGTTATTTTGCTGCCCCTCGGGGAGGCAAAAATAACACTGTCAGATTCTTAATTGACAGTAATAAATCACATGCATCCTTGCTATTACCAGGGCCCAGAAATTATCTGAACCGCATTCCTGCATACAATTGTACTGAATTTTGTTACCTTTTATAAATTCATCATTAAGCTCAATGCCCTTGTATAACTACAGCTGAGAAAAACATGATTGTTATTCAATATATGGTATTGCTCCAATGGGCAGAAACTTTACAGATGAGCTGTACACAATAGATATTATGTTCTGTTCAGTGAAATGTATACATTCTCTCTCTCTCTCTCTCTCTTTGACTTCGCAATACAAGTTTTTATTGGCATTTTGGTACAATTTGAAGGAAAAAGTTGATTTAACAAACATATGTTAAAACAGTTACTTTCTCCCGTCCAGGAGGCAGCATGGCTGCTTTTCTTAATACAGTTAATACTGTATTAATACAGTCTTTAAATTGGGGTTTTTAAAAATTACTTTTAATATTAGATTTATTTACATTGTTTTTTTACTGTTGTTAGCCGCCCCGAGTCTGCGGAGAGGGGCGGCATACAAATCTAATAAATAAATAAACAAACAAATAAATAAACAAACAAACAAACAAACAGTGCAAAAGGTAAAAGATTGAGTAATATAAGCAAGTTTTTAAAACCTACGGGGTAGGTCAGTTCCCTTTGGTTATGTCCCACCTAGAATTGTAGATGGTGGCAAAAGTACATAAAATAATTGCATGGTAGACCATTCACAGATAAACTGATCCAGGGTAGTCTTCGGAAAGGGAGGGCATACAAATCTAATAAATTATAATTATTATAATACTTTATGAGGAAAGAAATCAAGGCATTATCTAACCAAACATTTCAGGTGGTTACAATACTGGCTTATCAAATCAAATGTGTATATTCTCATACTTCTTATTAGTATTTATGTAGCATAAATAACAGTCTCAGTGTTGCCACACCACAGAAGTATGGGGGAAAGATCAAAAGCAACGTGAGAAAATATTATTTCACTGAAAGAGTAGTAGATCCTTGGAACAAACTTCCAGCAGACATGGTTGGTAAATCCACAGTAACTGAATTTAAACATGCCTGGGATACACATATATCCATTGTAAGATAAAATACAGGAAATAGTATAAGCGCAGACTAGATGGACCATGAGGTCTTTTTCTGCCGTCAGTCTTTTATGTTTCTATGTATCAGTTTCTGTGGAAGAATCCTTCAACTTCCCTAGACTGTGTGTGGGGAAATGGAGTATTCTCTATATATTTTGGTCTACAGATCTTACAGTCCTTTGCCATAGCCTTGATTTTCCATATCTGGAGAATTCCTTTTGATTTTGCTGCTTCTTAATTAAATTGTGCAGCTTTTTCACTGTTAAAAAATATATTATTGTCTACAAAAACGATAGGCCACGGATTTTGCTGAAGAAACATGTTTCTACAGGTGAAGATAATTTTGCTAAGAACACCCTAAGATATAGCCACTGTTTATTTGTGTTTCTTGGTTATATGGAGATTCAACAATGTTATAAACCCATTTCCATCTCCTGCTTTATAGGAGATACCCTGTTTCCCCCCAAATAAGACATCCCCTGAATAATAAGCCCAACAGGGCTTTTGAGTGTATGGCAATAAGGCCAAGCGCTTATTTCAGGGTTCCAAAAATATATATAAGACAGGGTCTTATTTTTGGAGAAACATGGTATTTCTTGTGCCAACAGCGAGCACAAAATGTGATTGGGACCCAGAGGCAAATCTTTGAGGAATTTTGAGGTTTCAGATTTTTTAAAAATAGCATTTAGAAAAAAATAAATCCAACCATGAATCCCAGCGACCGGTTAGGTCCCACAGAGTGAGCCTTCTCCGGGTCCCGTCAACAAAACAATGTCATTTGGCGGGGCCCAGGGGAAAAGCTTTCTCTGTGGTGGCCCCGGCCCTCTGGAACCAACTCCCCCCGGAGATTAGAATTGCCCCCACCGTCCTTGCCTTTCGTAAGCTCCTTAAAACCCACCTCTGCCGCCAGGCATGGGGGAACTGAGATATTCTTTCCCCCTAGGCCTTTACAATTTATGCATGTTATGTTTGTTTGTAGGGATGTTTGGTTTTTACAATAAGGGTTTTTAGTTGTTTTAGTATTGGATTTATATGATGTTTTTTATTACTGTTGTTAGCCGCCCCGAGTCTACAGAGAGGGGCGGCATATAAATCCAATAAACAAACAAACAAACAAACAAACAAGCAAACAAACAAACCTAAAATTATATCGAAGAAATAAAGCTTGAGATAAATGAAGTGGATATTCCTCTAAAAAGGCTATATTCTTGACAGAGAGCTCTTTCTTTCTTATTTATTTTTTTGCATTAGACTTAAGTTAATAATATTTGGATTTCTAATGATAAATAAAGGTGATCCCAGAAACGGAAAGTCTCCTGTCCTTATTTATCCTTATTGGTACCATGCAATATTCTTTTTTTTTTCATGTTCATTTTTGGTATAGTTAAAAATGTTCTGACCATTTCCCCCTCATTCTAAAATATTTGATTAAATAACCCTGCTTTGTCTCCTCTTTGCCTTGTGTTATAGCAATGCCTTTTCCCCACCGTTTCACTGGGGAAAGCATCATTACCTGGAATAACCTTGATATCACTATTTCTATACCGTGGTACATTGGCCTCATGTTTAGAACTCGCAAGGTTAACGGTGTGTTAATGCAAGCCGATGCGGGAGTATCATCTAAGATTAATATACAGGTATGTTAGCTTATCAACTCAATGATAACAAGGAAACGTCATTAAGATAACAAACCGCCTGTTACCGCACGAATCCCAGCGACCGATAAGGTCCCACAGAGTTGACCTTCTCCGGGTCCCGTCGACTAAACAGTGTTGTTTGGCGGGCCCCAGGGGAAGATCCTTCTCTGTGGCGGCCCCTGCCCTCTGGAACCAACTCCCCCCGGAGATTAGAACTGCCCCCACCCTCCCTGTCTTTCGTAAACTACTCAAGACTCATTTATGCCGCCAGGCATGGGGGAGTTGAAATAGCTCTTCCCCCTAGGCCATTACAAGTTGTGCATGGTATGTTTGTGTGTATGTTTGGTTTTATAGTAGGGTTTTTAGTTGTTTTTATTATTGGATTGTACATGTTGTGTTTATTATTGTTGTTAGCCGCCCCGAGTCTGGGGAGAGGGGCGGCATACAAATCCAATAAATTATTATTATTATTATTATTATTATTATTATTATTATTATTATTATTATTATTATTAAATGGCAAATGGTAAAATGTCTTTGCTTAGCCATAAAGACAATTCAAACAGTACAGCCTCAGGTGTATTTCAAAGTAAAGCGGATTGAACAAACCTGAGTTGGCCATGCTTGATTATCACAAAACCGTAGAGTTCAATCAACCTATAATCAGATCTGTCTTAAATGGGGATCAAGAAGAGTGAAATACTAGCTTTTCAGTTCCCCCTATTCAGGGATGGGCTTCAAAAATTTTAGCAAGGGGTTCTCTGCCTGGTTGCTGGGTGGGTGTGGCCATGGGTGTGGCCTTGTCAGCCTCCTGCACCATGGCAGAGGGGCCATTTTTGCGCTTTCTGGGCTCCAGAGGCTTTCCTCAAGCCTCAAGGAGGGCAAAAACAGCCTCCCCCCAGGCTCCAGAGGCACTCTGGAAGCCAGAAACAGGCCTGTTTCTAGCCTTCCCAAACTTTCGGTAGGCTCCCCAGGCTCCGGAGACCCTCTGGAGGCCAAGGCCATTTCCAGCCTTGCCAAACTTTCATTAGGCCCATTTTTCACCCTCTTTAATTGAGAGTTGCCTCTCATAGTAGACCTAATACTGAGTATATATAGAATATTGGTCTACATATTAATTATTAATCACTGAAGAATACATAATAAAGTTGTCTTAAAATGTAATGTACTGTATTTTTATAACTGTTTCTGAAGAATTGCATGTATATTTCGATGTATATACAGCATTTCCCCAGCAATTCAAGGTGGTTGTTATGTTTCAACAGATACTGAATAAATATGTGGTATTTGAGGTCTATGATGGACAGAATCAGGTGGCCAGTTTGAAGATGACTCAGGTGCGGATCAATGATGGCGAATGGCATCATTTGCTAATCGAGTTGAAGAGTGCGAAAGATGGCAAAGATATCAAGTATCTTGCAGTTGTGTCCTTGGATTACGGCATGTATCAGGTAAGATGACATCCATAACCTTTGTCAAAATGAGCCAGAATAGATGGCAGCTGGAACTGTACCAGAATGAAATCATTTCTCATTGTTTGTATCATAGATTCATAAATATATTTTTCTTCAGCAGTTGTATTATAATCTGCCAGCTATTCTTAACCCAGTGTCATCCAGGTCAGTATGTTGAACTCAAGTGCATCTGCAGCTAGTGAAAATCCTGGAGGAAACAGATGATTTAGACTTATTTCAGTTAGAATTCAGAGCAGGATTTAATACTGTTCTGCCGGGCTTCTCGGCACGAGCCTTCAATTAAGTTCAAAGGTAGGAATTCAGACACACACAGTTGTAAAGTCGCACTGTTTTTTATCGAAAGTAAAATAGGAGCCAAACACCCTTTTAGTCAGTCAAAGGGCTCACCTTCAAAGCCACAGCCTTGAATGCTGTGAAGAACAATAAACAAACACAAAGCAGATAACAAGTAGCTGTGAAGATGTCACAGCCACGCTCCTTCAAGAGTTCTCAACTCACAAACTTGACTATGATTTAGTTCAAAAGTCCTGGAAACAGTTCAAAGAGAGTCCTTGTAGAATCCTGATACAAAACGCCTGGTGCACCAGTTGCGGCCCTATCTGGACCAGGACTCACTGCTCACAGTCACTCATGCCCTCATCACCTCGAGGCTCGACTACTGTAATGTTCTCTACATGGGGCTACCTTTGAAAAGTGTTCGGAAACTTCAGATCGTGCAGAATGCAGCTGCGAGAGCAATCATGGGCTTCCCAAGGCATGCCCATGTTACACCAACACTCCGCAGTCTGCATTGGTTGCCGATCAGTTTCCGGTCACAATTCAAAGTGTTGGTTATGACCTATAAAGCCCTTCATGGCACCGGACCAGAATATCTCTGGGACCACCTTATGCTGCACGAATCCCAGCGACCGGTTAGGTCCCACAGAGTTGGCCTTCTCCGGGTCCCGTCGACTAAACAATGTCATTTGGCAGGACCCAGGAGAAGAGCCTTCTCTGTGGTGGCCCTGACCCTCTGGAACCAGCTCCCCCCCCAGATATCAGAGTTGCCCCCACCCTCCTTACCTTTCGCAAGCTCCTTAAAACCCACCTCTGTCGTCAGGCTTGGGGGAATTGAAAATTTTCTCCTTTCCCCCTAGGCTTATACAATTTATACATGGTATGTTTGTTGGTATGATTGGTCTCTTAAATTGGGTTTTTTTAGATTACTTTTTAATATTAGATTCGTTACATTGTTTTTTATTGTTGTTAGCCGCCCCGAGTCTTCGGAGAGGGGCGGCATACAAATCTAAATAAACTAAACTAAAATACACGTCCTCCTTCACCGAATGGATAAACTTCCACGCCCAGAGGCCAAAACGCTGACAATTTAACAGCAGCCCCAATTAGTGTAATTACACCCAGCCATAGGTGATCTCCCTTATTTCCTGTAATATTTACGCAGTTGCTCTTTCCTAGACATCAATGAATGTCTCTCCTTCTGAATTTTGATAACGATGATGAATCACTCACGGGGCGACTATTTAATGGGCTGTCTGCCATTTCCTCTTCTGAGGATCCCACTTCACTTTCACTATCTGCTACAGACACTTTGCTGTCAGAAGCAGTCGGCAGTAAAACTGGCCTCTGGCACTGGGAGGATTCACCCACATCCACCCCCACAGTCCTTGGGGCAGGAGCTGGCCCAGAGCCAACCACAACAAATACTAAGAAAGTTTTGGTTGCAAATGTAGATGACGTGGTAGAACCTGTTAGGATTGGGGCCTACCTGATGCAATACTCCAACTTGCAGAGAGAAGAATTGCAATAACTTCCAACCATGCTAAGCTGCTTAATCACGGTGAATATGCAGATTGTAATGCAATCTGATTGGCTGACAAAAGTATATACAGTGTTCCCTCGATTTTCGCAGGAGATGCGTTCCGAGACTGCCCGCGAAAGTCGAATTTCCGCAAAGTAGAGATGCGGAAGTAAATACACTATTTTTGGCTATGAACAGTATAGAAACGTAGAAACATAGAAGACTGACGGCAGAAAAAGACCTCATGGTCCATCTAGTCTGCCCTTCTACTATTTCCTGTATTTTATCTTACAATGGATATATGTTTATCCCAGGCATGTTTAAATTCAGTTACTGTGGATTTACCAACCACGTCTGCTGGAAGTTTGTTCCAAGGATCTACTACTCTTTCAGTAAAATAATATTTTCTCATGTTGCCTTTGATCTTTCCCCCAACTAACTTCAGATTGTGTCCCCTTGTTATCCCAAATATCCCAAGCCTTCCCTTAACACTTTAAACTCCTAAATTTACAATTTCCCATTCCCTTAGCAACCATTTAAATTATTACTCACCATGTTTATTTATTAAAGTTTATATTAAAAAAAGTTTTTAAAAGGCAGATGAAAGTTTGGCAATGACATATGACATCATCGGGTGGGAAAAACCGTGGTATAGGGGGGGAAACGTAAAGTATTTTTTAATTAATATTTTTGAAAACCCGTGGTATAGACGTTCCGCGAAGTTCGAACCCGCGAAAATCGAGGGAACACTATATACACAATGCACCTTTGCATAGGTGTGGCTTGTGGCTTGGCTTGAAGGTATTGTGACTTAATATGGTTTAAGGTGGCTTGTGAATTAGTGTGGCTTGTGGTGGCTGAAGACTTGTAGCTGAATATTGTAACTGAGAATAGTAGATAGAGAATTATGAGTACTTTGTATAGTAACTGCTAGAGAGATAGCTACTGTGTAAATAGTTAGTGTAGGTTTGCTATGAAAGAAAGAAATATTTTCCTAAGAAAGTCTGCAGTACGCATCTCCAATTATCTTCAAGACAAAGGTTCCTGATTTCCTGGTCTGAGGCATACTGGTTAGTTGCTTTGGCTATCTGGGTGGGCTAACTTCTGCAAAACCTTACTCCAACAGAACCAGGCTGGCTGGTGTGGCATTGATCCTTGTGCTCCTCAATAGCAGTTTTGATATCAACAACCATAATGTCTTTCTGACCTGGTCCCTAGGCTGAGGCACCATTTTTTATGGTTCGCTTTCTTTTTCTGGGACCATTTCTGCTTGGTTGATGGCCAGAAGGAGCTTCCCCCTAGCCCTTCCCCCTAGGCCATTACAAGTTATGCATAGTTGGCCTTCTCCGGGTCCCGTCGACTAAACAATGTCGTTTGACGGGCCCCAGGGGAAGAGCCTTCTCTGTGGCGGCCCCGGCCCTCTGGAACCAACTCCCCCTGGAGATTAGAACTGCCCCCACCCTCCCTGTCTTTCGTAAACTACTCAAGACTCATTTATACCGCCAGGCATGGGGGAGCTGAGATAGCCCTTGCCCCTAGGCCATTACAAGTTATGCATGGTATGTTTGTGTGTATGTTTGGTTTTATAATAGGGGTTTTAGTAGTTTTTTATTATTGGATTGTACATGTTGTTTTTATTATTGTTGTTAGCTGCCCCGAATCTACGGAGAGGGGCGGCATACAAATCCAATAAATTATTATTATTATAATTATTATTCATTCCCTTGTGTGGTGTTTGAGGATTCTGCTTCCTCTTCCATCCTCTTCAACATCTCTATACAATCATAAAATGAGGTCCACCAGTTGGCTGGACAGATATTTGCCACAATACCTGTCCAGCCAATTTAATCTGGATTCGTATGCTCTGGATTCCTTCAATTAACGTCAACTGTTGGGATCTGAGAAGGATGCCTTCCTTATAGCAGTGCCTCCTTTGGGCAATGGAACCTGAAGAATTTGACACCTTACCCTGTGAAGAAGGTTGATGAAGTCCCCTTTGGATTGTTTGAGCTCATTTCCTTTTTATAACTCCCCTTTTTCTCATATTTGCCATTTTTTTTAAAAAAAAAAATCTGTACTTTTTTCCTGTTTCTTATTTGTGACTGTCATAATAAAATTTGAAATTTTTTGAACTCTTGTTGGGAATTGGGTGGAAAACATTTAATTAACTTTCAAGTCCTTCAAACATCGACTAGCAGAACAGGGAAAGCTGAACTTCATGGGCATTATAATTCTATCAAGATGGATTTCATGCTATAACAAAGCCTACATAGAGGATTCAACTGGAAGATTTAATACTACTGGACTTCTACAGAGGAATCATTGAGTCTGTCATCTGCACCTCTATAACTGTCTGGTTTGGTGCTGCAACCCAACAGGATCGACACAGACATCAGAGGAGAATCAGAACTGCAGAAAAAACAATTGCTGCCAACCTGCCTTCCATTGAGGACCTGTATACTGCACGAGTCAACAAGAGGGCGGGGAAAATATTTACTGACCCCTCACATCCTGGACACAAATTGTTTCAACTCCTACCCTCAAAACGTCGCTACAGAGCACTGCACACCAAGACAACAAGACACAAGAAGAGTTTTTTTCCGAACGCCATCACTCTACTAAACAAATAATTCCCTCAACACTGTCAGACTTTCTACTAAATCTGCACTTCTATTCTACTAGTTTTTCTCATCATTCCTTTCACCCATTTCCTCCCATGTTGACTGTATGACTGTAACTTGTCTCTGGAAAGGGGCGGCATACAAATCCAATAAATAAATAAATAAATAAATATCCTAAGATTTTTATTAATATTGCTTCTTCATTGCTTCTTTGACCCCTATGACAATCATTAAGTGTTGTACCACATGATTCTTGACAAATGTATATTTTATTTTATGTACGCTGAGAGCATCTGCACCAAGACAAATTCCTTGTGTGTCTAATCACACTTGGCCAATAAAAATTCTATTCTATTCTATTCTATTCTATTCTATTGGATTTAGTCACTTATGGAGGATTAATTATCATTTTCACTTATTTCTTGAAATTGTGTTGAACAGGGGAAGGCATTATGCCTTTTGGAACGGCTTCCTTATCGGAAACACAACACAAATAGCTTCTATTACCACTTTCAGACTTACTGTTGCATTTTTTAAAAAATTATCAGTGAAATACTGTAACTAAGAATTTGTGGAAAAGCTTTAATCTTCTTTCCTCTTTTTAGAGCACTGTACAGATTGGAAATCAGTTACCTGGACTAAAAATGAAAAGCATTATTGTAGGAGGAGTCTCTGGAGATCTGATCTCGGTGAAGCAGGGCTTCTATGGCTGTCTACAGGTGAAAATAGAAAATAAATAACTTTACATGAGTTAGGCATGGGGGAATTGAAACATCTCCCCCTTGCCCGTGTAGTTTTGGTCTATGATTGATTGTGTGCTTGTTTTTTAATATATATTGGGGTTGCTTTTATGGACTTTTTAACTTAAAACTGTAATTTAGATTGCTAAATATTAGATTTGTTACTATGCAGTGTTCCCTCTAATTTTATTTGGGGGTGGGCGGAGAAGTATAGTGTCTGAGCGGCAGTCCCTTCGGGACTGGGCGGCACAGAAATAATAAATAAACAAATAAATAAATAAACAAATAAACAAACAAATAAATAAAAAAAACCACCCTGTTTTGCCTCAGAGAATTTCAAAATAAAATACTGTACTGTGTGTCTATAACAGTGAGCCCATAATAGGGCAACTCTATCAATATCAAAATGCCACTTAAATAGTTGAGCTTGTTTCAAACTAGATTTTGATTTTCTTTCTCTCTTCCTTACTCCCATTCTTTTTCTTTCTCTTTTACTTCCTCTCTTTTTTCTATCTGTTTCTCTCTCTTCCTCTCTTCCTCTCTCTCTCCTTCTCTCTCACTCTTTCCCTCTCGGCTTCTGGGCAGGTTTGGAAAACTCTGAGTTGATGATGATTTTTAAGTGAGCGATTGCTCACTGCTCAGCTTAGAGGGAAATATGCTACTATGTACTGTTTTTGCCATTGTTGTGAGCCGCCCCGAGTCTGCGGAGAGGGGCGGCATATAAATCCAATAAATCTAATCTAATCTAATCTACATTAACTATAAGAAGAATTCTAGCTTTGTTAAAGACAAGAGAAGGGAGAGGGCAGAAAGAAAACTAGCGGTGTTCTATATAACAATGAGCTTAAGTGCCTAATTTTGAGCTTAGGTTTCTTTGATTTTACAGTAGAGTCTCAGTTATCTGTCCTTCAGGTATCTGCCTCTCTTGATTATCCGACGTCGTGGCTGCTTGGGGGCGTGGCTATAGGCATTTCTGCGGCCCCCCAGACACGCCCACAAACATGACAGCCACGACGGGGAAGCAAGCTGGGAGGAGGGAAGCGAGCGAGCGAGTGAGAGAAAGCCGAGGAGGGAAGTAGGTGAGCGAGAAAGAGAGAGAGAGAAAGAGAGACGGGGACAGAAGCGGGCAAGCTAGAGAAAGAGAGATAGCTGGGGACAGAAGCGGGTGAGTGAGAGAGAGAGAGAGAGAGACGGGGATGGAAGCAGTACAGTACAGCAGTACAGTACAGAGCAGTACAATGTGCAGAGACGGGCATGCAGAAGGCTTGAGAAAGCCTTCAAAGCAACTGTTTTGATTCCCCTCACCTCAACTTCTTCCTTCAGCAGCGACTGTCCTCCTCCTCTTCTTCCTCTTCCTCCTCCTCCCACCCAAATTCCTAGCTTTTATTTCTTTCCTAATGGGTTTGCACACATTATTTGCTTTTACATTGATTCCTATGGGAAAAATTGCTTCTGCTTAAGAACTTTTCTACTTAAGAACCTGGTCACGGAACGAATTAAGTTCTTAAGTACCACTGTATCCGGGAATCAGAGCATTTATATCTTTGATTCTGGTTGGGTGGCTATACATAGGACACCCCTTGAAGACCATTGGGAAGCTTATGGTGCAGAATACAGTGGCACAGGTAGTTCTAGGTACAGCTCATTATGCCCCAAATAGTCTCTCCACTAACTGACTCCCGATTAACATGTGGGTGTAAATAGCAATAGCATTTAGATTTATATACCACTTCATAGTGCTTTTACAGCCCTCTCTACGTGGTTTACAGAATCAGTATATTGCCCCCAACAATCTGTGTCCTCATTTTACCCACCTCGGAAGGATGGAAGGCTGAGTCAACCTTGAGCCGGTGGTGAGATTTGAACTGCTGAATTACAACTACAGCTATCAGCTGAAGTAGCCTGCAGTGCTGCACTCTAACCACTGCACCACCCCGACTCTTCAAGGTGTTTGTTGTTGGTTTTCTTTAAAGACTTACCTGACATAAAAACATCAAAGGAATGAATGCATTTTTATCTCTTTTTCTTATACCAGTACAACCCTATGCTTTTTATTGGGATATATATTAGTTGGTTATTTATTCCTTTGGTCTCTTTTCTTCTTTTCAGGGAGTGAGGATGGGAGAAACATCTACAAATGTTGCTACCCTGAACATGAAACAGGCAGTCAAGATTAATGTCAAGGATGGCTGTGAAATAGACAATCCTTGTGATTCTAACCCTTGTCCTCTTCACAGCTATTGTAGTGATGACTGGGACAGCTATTCGTGTATCTGTGACCCAGGTAATTATGACTTGTAGCAAGTTGACCATAATATCCAGGCTTCTGGACTTTATAAAACTGCATTTTTAAGAATGTCTTCCTATAATTTGGCAGATGAACAGAAATTCATGCTTATAAGCTCATGCAAGAGAATGATGATACTGAACTGGCAAGAATCTTGGAGTCTTAGTGGACAACCAATTAAATAGGTGTACTGCAGCAGCTAGAAAAGCCAATACAATTCTAAGTTGCATTAACAGAGGTATACAATCAAGATCAATTGAGGTTGTAATATCAGTGTATGATGCCTTGGTAAAGCTACGCCTAGAATACTGCACCCAATTTTGGTCACCACACTATAAAAAAGATGTTGAAACTCTAGAAAGAGTGCAGAGAAGAGCAACCAGGATGATTAGGGGACTGGAGGATAAAATGTATGATGAATGGTTGCAGGAATTGGGCATGGCTAGTCTAGTGTAGAGAAGGACTGGGTGTTCTGCCTGCGTGTCCCAACCGCCCGTAATTACAGGGTAATTAGTCCAAAAAGACACACACCACACGATAGAAGGAAAACCAAAAGTCTTTATCAACAGAAAAGCAGAAAAAACTCCCTTTTTAAATGTCAAAAGGATTTTCTGGTACACACATGGCACAGGTTAAATGCAATCCAATTTCTCACCCAGTAACTGGGAAATTGAGTCCAATTCCAAAGTCCAGAAAGGCCACACACAATCTTGAACAGCACACAAACCATTTTGATGAAACAATGAATCGGATAAACTGCCACAAGGCTAAACCAGCACGCTGTTCTTTTTATCTGTAGCACTAATTACAGCAGCCCCACCCAACCACAGGTGGCCTCATTTTCTCTTGTAATAATCCTTCAGTTGTTGTCTCCTATGCATCACTCTACGCATGCTTGGGTCCGTCATACGTTCTTGTTCAGAATCCAGGGATGAGGATGATTGATCTTCTCCTGGGCTGTCTGCCAAACTCCACTCTTCCCTGCTACTCACGCTTCCTTCGTCAGAGGAGCCTTCGTCGGTAGATTCTATCTGGAGCAAAACAGGCCTGTGGCATGTGGATGTTTCCCCCACATCCACCTCCACATTCCTTGGGGCAGGAGCTGGGCCAGAGCCAACCACAACACTGGGGAGACATGACAGAGGAAGGGGTCAAGCTATTTTTGAAAGCACCCAAAATCCAGACAAGGAGTAATGGATAGAAACTGAACAATGAGAGATTTAACCTACAAATAAGGAAACATTTTCAGACAGTGACAGCAATCAACCAATGGAACAGATTGCCTTCAGAATAATCATTCTGCATACACCCTTCTGAATGGTGCTCTGTAGCTCTCTCTCTTGTTACTTTCTCAAGTATTACTAACATTCTTTTGTGGGGAAGTGAAGAAAATTCAACAATGTCTATCCAAACTAAACAAAAACTCCAGAATTTCTTATTTATATTCATAATTGTTTTAATTTGAAGAATTTCCAGAGTTCACATCTTCCCCATAACATGAGTGTTGGGTGTAGATGATTTATATACAATTGAATATGATCTCAAGATTAAACGTGATTGAAATATAAAATGAAATTGTTATTTGCTTAAACTTCAAAACAATTTTAGTTTTAAAAAAGTATTTTAACCTGCTTTGTATAATTCATGATTTTTTCCTCCGACTGAGTTTTGTTTTGAGCCTTAAACTACATAACTGACATGTTAAGCCGTATTTACTTAAAAAGTAAATCCCAATAATTATGCTTAATGTAAGGTTTAATAGGGTTAATACATGCTTCCTATTATGTTACTACAGAGCTTATTTCCAAACTCTTTTGTCTGAGATTATAGCTCCTGAACAGCTTCTGTTTGTGCGGTACTTGTTAGGCATTAAGTCCTTTTTTAAACAATCAGAAATCAAGAAGCATACTTTAAATTAGTTCCTTTAATATCTTAAGCAGCATAATACAGTGATACCTAGTCTTACAAACGCCTCGTCATACAAACTTTTCGAGATACAAACCCGGGGTTTAAGATTTTTTTGCCTCTTCTTACAAACTATTTTCACCTTACAAACCTGCCGCCGCCACTGGGATGCCCCGCCTCCAGACTTCTGTTGCCAGCGAAGCAGCTGTTTTTGTCTGGAGGTGGGGTTTCCCAGCGAGGGGAGCCTCAGTGAAATCGCAGCATCGCAAAAACACAGAGGTCTGGACGTGGGGTTTTGAGGACTTCGGTGTTTTTGCAATGCTGCGATTTCACTAAGGCTCCCTTCGCTGGGAAACCCCACCTCCAGACTTCCATTGCCAGCGAAGCGCTCGTTTTTGCGATGATGGGATTCCCCTGCTGGGATTCCCATGCAGCATCGCAAAAACACAGAAGTCCAGAGGTGGGGTTTCCCATGGAGGGGAGCCTCAGGGAAATCCCAGCAGCGCAAAAACGGGAGCTTCGGCTGGCAAAAGGGGTGAATTTTGGGCATGTAATCGTTTTTCCATTGATTCCTATGGGAAACATTGTTTCGTCTTACAAACTTTTCACCTTAAGAACCTCGTCCCGGAACCAATTAAGTTCGTAAGACGAGGTATCACTGTACTTAAGTTGCTTCCATACGTGACTGCACAACCTTGGATCATCCCGTACTGTATGTGATTTCACTCTTTCTAAACAGAAATAACTTGGGTCTTGATAATTCAAGAAGTGTTATTAGTGTCCAATTTTGTTTATTTCTGAGAATTTTAGAACCATTACTGCTTTCTCAGTTTTCTCTGTGGCTCTAACCTTGCCTTCTCAGGTTACTTTGGGACAGACTGCGTTGATGTTTGTAGCTTGAACCCATGTGAACATGTCTCAACTTGCATTCGCAAACCAAGCTCTTCTCATGGATACACCTGTGAATGTGGACAAAGCTATTACGGACAGTACTGTGAAAGCAAGTAAGCAGAGGAGTTGAGCTAGTTTTCTTTTCCTTTCTAAACACAGGCAATCCTCAACTTACAGCCACAATTGAGCCCAAAGTTTATGTTTCTAACTGAGAAATTTGTTAAGTGAGTTTTGCCCCATTTTATGACCTCTCTGGTCCCATTTGCTAAGTGGATCAGTGCAGTTGTTAAATAAGTTGTTAGGTGCGTCTGGTTTCCCCATTGACTTTGCTTGTCAGAAGGTCGCAAAAGGGGGTCAACCGTCATAAGTGGGAATCAAGCATCCGAATGTAAATTGTCATAAATGGGAATCAGTTGTCAAACATCCAAATGTAAATCATGTGACCATGGGGATGCTGCAATTGTCATAAGTGTGAAAAATGGTCATAAGTCACTATTTTCAGTGCTGTTGGAATTTTGAATGGTCACTAAATTATTATTATTATTATTATTATTATTATTATTACTATTACTATTATTATTATTATTTAGATTTGTATGCCGCCCCTTGCCGTAGACTCGGGGCGGCTCACAACACAATAAAAACAGTTTATAACAAATCTAATAATTTACAATTTAAAATATTAAAAAAACCCATTATTAAACAGACATACACACAAGCATACCATGCATAAATTGTATAGGCCTGGGGGAGATATCTCAGTTCCCCCATGCCTGACGACAAAGGTGGGTTTTAAGGAGTTTGCGAAAGGCGAGGAGGGTAGGGGCAGTTCTAATCTCTGGGGGGAGCTGGTTCCAGAGAGTCGGGGCCGCCACAGAGAAGGCTCTTCCCCTGGGACCCGCCAACCGACATTGTTTAGTTGACGGGACCCGGAGAAGGCCCACTCTGTGGGACCTGATCGGTCGCTGGGATTCGTGTGGCAGAAGGCGGTCTCGGAGATATTCTGGTCCGATGCCATGAAGGGCTTTAAAGGTCATAACCAACACTTTGAATTGTGACCGGAAATTGATCGGCAACCAATGCAGACTGCGGAGTGTTGGTGTAACATGGGCATACCTAGGGAAGCCCATGACTGCTCTTGCAGCTGCATTCTGCACGATCTGAAGTTTCCGAACACTTTTCAAAGGTAGCCCCATGTAGAGAGCATTACAGTAGTCGAACCTCGAGGTGATGAGGGCATGAGTGACTGTGAGTAGTGAGTCCCGGTCCAAATAGGGCCGCAACTGGTGCACCAGGTGAACCTGGGCAAACGCTGTTGTAAGTCAAGGATTACCTATACTCTCTACAATCTCTCTCACATACATAAAAATGGAACCGGGGGGAGTTCCTATGGGTGCGGCCCAGTGCGCCGCTCCGGTAGTGGACCGCCGATGGCCTAATTTTGGCACGATGGCATCGATGCTGTCTTTGCCAGTTGGTGTGCGCCACCATCTTTTTTTCCAATTTTTGGTAGATTTTTTGGCTTTCCGAGCATGCGCAAAATTTCATCCCTCTGCACATGCGTGGAAGCAAAATTGCGCTTGGGGACATGTGTGCACGAGCATAGCAAACACGTGCAAAACTTGGCGATGTGCACATAGTCCACTGGTAGCCAACCCGTCCCCCGAGTGGAACCATTATGTTCCAAAGAAAATATGCAAGATAATTTATTTAGTCATATTTAATTCATACGATTCTATTGTATTTTTCATTGTGAAATTTTCCATGTTGAGTTCAATTCCTAGTGACATCTTGGCAACAATGCAGCAGTAGCTTGCTCTTGCTTTCTTCTGGCATGTATGTTTGTCTTCCCAATTTAGCTAAAATCCTGTGATTTCTTTGTGTCTTTCCATTCAAGTAGTAGCCAGATCTGAACCTACTAAGCTTGCTGAGATTAGTGCTAGGTGCCATCATACAGTTGATGATGTTGGGTGGCAATGTCCCAGTCAGGGAGAGAAGTGAATTATGGAAATAATCTGAAGTAGTTATACAGACATAAGAAGGCATGGTCTGACCCACCCCCTTGAATGCCATTGCCTTTATCTAGTCTTTCCCAGGGCAAGCTGCCAGTTTGGGAAGATTCCTGCGAAATAGGCATTGGACAATAAAGTAGCGAGTTTCAATTCTACATGCGTTGAGTGGTTGATCACAGCTGACAATCTCTCTTAAGAAGTCATCTGCTACAGAAGTCAGGGAACTTAGCCTGAAATAGGTGTGTTCTTTTATTTCATGAATAATATTTTATAAAGTCAGACACACCTACAGTATATGAATTTATGAAATGTAAGCACAAGAAGGCAAGATGTGCATTGCTATTTTCAGTGAAAGAGAATATCATTCATTCATTTATTGGTTTTACTTATTTATTGGATTCATTTATTTTATTGGATTTATCTTTTGGATTTATATGCTGACCCTCTCTGAGGACTCGGGGCGGCTTACAACATATAAGGGAATAATATAAATATCTTAAATCCAGTCCATTAACAAATTCATCTAAAACCCCCAATAACATTAGAACTCGCTCATTCCCATTCAAACAACAGTCATATGTTACATTTGTCGGCCAGGGGGCTAGAGTCTAGTGGCCCCAAGCCTGGCGGCATAGATGAGTCTTCAGACCCTTGAAGAAGGAAGTAGGGTGGAGGCAGTATAAATTTCTGGGGAGAGCTGATTACAAAGGGCCAAGCCCCCCAGAGAGAAGACTCTTCCACTAGGTCCCGCCAAGCAACATTGTCTAGTTCAGTGTTTTTCAACCAGTGTGCCATGGCACACTAGTGTGCCGCAAAACATGGTCAGGTGTGCCGCGAAGCTCAGAGAGAGAAAGAAAACAAGAGAGAGAGAAAGAAAGAGAGAAAGAAAGAGCAAGAGAGAGAGAAAGCAAGCAAGAGAGAGAAAACAAGAGAGAGAGAGAGAAAGAAAGAGAGAAAGAAAGAAAGAAAGCAAGCAAGAGAGAGAGAGAGAAAGAGAGGGAGGGAAGGTGGGAGAAAGACATAGAGGGAGGGAGGGAGGGAGAGAGAAAGAGAGCAAAAAGGAGGAAAGAAGGAAGAGAGAAAGAGGGATGGAGAGAGAAATAGAGCGAAAGAGAGAATTTTTTTGTCCAACCCCCCCCGCCCCCACTCAATGTGCCCCGCGGTTTTGTAAATGTAAAAAATGTGCCGCGGCTCAAAAAAGGTTGAAAATCACTGGTCTAGTTGATGGGACCTGGAGAAGGCCGACTCTGTGGGACCTAACCGGCCGCTGAGACTCATTTCCTTTATTGTCTTTACCTACTTTTGAAAGAGAGTTGTGATTCTTAACATCTTTCAACATTCCAATTCCTCTGCAGAATTGATTTACCTTGTCCCAGAGGCTGGTGGGGAAATCCTATTTGTGGGCCATGTAACTGTGAGATCAGTAAAGGATTTGATCTTGACTGCAATAAAACAAATGGAGCATGCCGATGTAAGGTAAGGAATGGATCGTTCTTTCCATCACACTTCAAGCTGTTTAGGCTTGAAATGTTTACACTTCGGAAATGAATAATGTTGATGAGATTCAACTTAAATCTCCATATACAGTGGTACCTCGGTTCTCGAACGCCTTTGTTTTCATACATTTTGGATACCGAACAAAATTTTGTGCAAAAATTTGCTTCGGTATCCGAACAAAAATTTGGATACTGAACAGAAAATTTTGTTTACTATCCGAAATGTGCGACCAGAGCAGTTTTGCAAAGCAGATGCCACAAGTTTGTTACCTCCAGGCAGCTGCACCAACTTTTTCTTTCCTGGCGGCTGTGGCTCCGGCGGCTTCCCTTCATCACGTGACGTTCCCGACGCTGCTGCTGCTCCTCAAAGGGAAGCCACCGGAGCCGCTGCCGGGAAAGAAAAAGTTGGCGCAGCTGCCTGGAGGTAACAAACTGAACCGCTGAGGAAAGGAGCCCCCCGAAGCTGCCGGTATTGCAGCCAGCCCTACCCTTCCTGCAGCTTGGAGCAGTTAGACGGTAGAGACTGGGATGCTGTTAAGAGGGCAGCCAGGAGGGGCGTGTCGGGATTCTGACTCCCATTCCCTCTCACCCCGTCCCCTCAGATCTTTATAGAAACATAGAAACATAGAAGACTGACGGCAGAAAAAGACCCCATGGTCCATCTAGTCTGCCATTTTACTATTTCCTGTATTTTATCTTACAATGGATATATGTTTATCCCAGGCATGTTTAAATTCGGTTACTGTGGATTTACCAACCACGTCTGCTGGAAGTTTGTTCCAAGGATCTACTACTCTTTCAGTAAAATAATACTTTCTCATGTTGCCTTTGATCTTTCCCCCAACTAACTTCAGATTGTGTCCCCTTGTTCTTGTGTTCACTTTCCTGTTAAAAACACTTCCCTCCTGAACCCTATTTAACCCTTTAACATATTTAAATGTTTCGATCATGTCCCCCCTTTTCCTTCTGTCTTCCAGACTATACAGATGGAGTTCATTAAGTCTTTCCTGATACGTTTTATACTTCAGACCTTCCACCATTCTTGTAGCCCGTCTTTGGACCCGTTCAATTTTGTCAATATCTTTTTGTAGGTGAGGTCTCCAGAACTGAACACAGTACTCCAAATGTGGTCTCACCAGCGCTCTATATAAGGGGATCACAATCTCCCTCTTCCTGCTTGTTATACCTCTAGCTATGCAGCCAAGCATCCTACTTGCCTTTCCTACTGCCCGACCACACTGCTCACCCATTTTGAGACTGTCAGAAATCACTACCCCTAAATCCTTCTCTTCTGAAGTTTTTGCTAACACAGAACTGCCAATGCAATACTCAGATTTAGGATTCCTTTTCCCCAAGTGCATTATTTTACATTTGGAAACATTAAACTGCAGTTTCCATTGCTTTGACCATTTATCTAGTAACGCTAAATCATTTACCATATTACAGACCCCTCCAGGAATATCAACCCTATTGCACACTTTAGAGTCATCGGCAAATAGGCAAACCTTCCCTACCAAACCTTCCCCTATGTCACTCACAAACATATTAAAAAGAATAGGACCCAGAACAGACCCTTGTGGCACACCGCTTGTAACCTGTCTCTGCTCAGAATACTCGCCATTAACAATAACTCTCTGATGTCTATGCTTCAGCCAGCTTGAAATCCACTGAACTATCCAGGGATTAAGTCCAATCTTCACTAATTTATCTATCAGCTCTTTATGTGGAACCGTATCAAAGGCTTTGCTGAAGTCCAGATAGGCAATATCCACGGCACCACCTTGATCCAACACCTTTGTGACATAGTCAAAGAACTCAATGAGATTAGTCTGACACCATTTGCCTTCAGTAAAGCCATGCTGATTTGGGTCCAATAAGTTATTGTTTTTTAGATGCTGATTTATCCTCTTTTTGAGTAGAGTCTCCATCATTTTAACTACAACTGATGTCAAGCTAACTGGCCTGTAGTTTCCAGCTTCTTCTCTACTGCCCTTCTTGTGGATAGGCACAACACTGGCCATTCTCCAATCCTCAGGAACATCTCCTGTTAACAGGGATTGGTTAAACAAATCAGTCAGGGGGGTAGCAATGACAGATCTGAGTTCTTTAAGAACTCTGGGATGGATGCCATCTGGACCCATTGCCTTATTTATCTTTAATCTTTCAAGTTCTTCTAAGACATCGGCTTCTAAGATCACTGGAGCTGAATCCGTACAGCTGGAAGCAATGCTATATCCCTCTATAGTATTATTTTGTAAGGTGTCCTTTGAGAAAACTGAACAGAAGTAGCTATTGAAATGGTCAGCGATCTCCTTATTCCCATTAATGCATGTATTATTCCCGGTACTAAGCTTTGTGATGCTGCAGTTTTTCTTCTTCCTATCACTAATATATCTGAAGAAGGTTTTATCCCCCTTCTTTACAGATTTTGCTATTTCTTCCTCTTTTGAGGCTTTAGCAGCATATATTATCTGTTTCGCCTCCTTCTGTCTCATTTTATACACCTCTCTATCAGCTATACTTCCAGACTCTTTATACCTCCTATAGGCAGCCTTTTTTTCATTGACTATAGCCCTTACATCATTGCTAAACCTTAGCGGTTTCTTCTTCCTTTTACCTTTAGTGACTTGCTTTACATAAAGTCTTGTGGCTTTTAAGATGGCCTTTTTTAATACAGTCCACTGGGTGCTCACTCCTGCCATTTTATCCCTCCCCTTTAATTCATTATTTAAATATTCCCCCATTGCATTAAAATTTGTTTTTCTGAAATCCAATACTTTGGTTGCAGTATAGGATTGCTCACAATCAGTTTTTACATCAAACCACAAACATAGATGGTCGCTGCAACCTAAATTTTCTCCCACCTTGACCTCTGAAACCCGATTCCCATTTGTAAAAACTAAATCTAGAATATTCTCCCCTCTAGTTGGTGTCTTAACTAGCTGTGCCATAGCTGCTCCTGTAAAGGCCTCTACTATATTCTTACTTTTGCATGTAAGGGCACTGGGGATATTCCAGTCAACATCAGGCATGTTGAAATCACCCATAACCACAATATCTCCCTTTACTGCCATTAGGGTAATCTCATCCACCATCTTGTTGTCATGTTCCTCAGATTGCCCTGGAGGCCTATAGATCACCCCAATTCTAATGACAGAACCGTCTTTATTTTGCATGCAAATCCAGAGGGTCTCCAGATCTTTACATGTATTTTGAATTAGTATTGTTTTTAGACTTTCTTTAACATAAATGGCTACTCCACCTCCCCTTCTCTCTATTCTATCCTTCCTATACAGTGTATATCCTGGTATGGATATTTCCCATTCATTGGAATCCTTAAACCATGTCTCTGTTATGGCAACCAGATCCAAATTATCTCTAGATATTATGGCCATTAACTCACAGAGCTTATTGCTCAAGCTTCGAGCATTCGTGCACATTACCCGAAGAACATTATTTTCATTATTAGTTTGCCCCTTATCATCAACAACTACATCTATTTTATTTTCAGCTCCCTTTTCATAAGCTTCCAGAAACTGATGTATCCTCATTGGTCGGGGACAGAAATCCTCCACATCTGGTACATCTCTGTCCCCTTTACCTAGTTTAAATGCCTGTCCAAAAAAGCTCTGAATTCCTCACCGAGCACCTGGGTACCTCTGTATGATGGATGCAAACCATCCCTCTTAAACAACTCCCTATTAGACCATCTACTGACATCATGACTTACATAACCAAAACCTTCAGCTTTACACCACTGCCTTAACCACACATTAAACTCTCTGATACAACTTGTTTTATCCTCCTGGCCACAAACCGGTAACACCTCTGAGAAAGTCACTGAATCAGTTATTTTACCCAGCTCCACACTTAGACTTTGAAAATCTCTTTTTACTACATTAACATTTCTCTGGGACAGATCGTTTGTGCCAAGATGCACCACCACATCAACTTTATTACCTTTACTCACAGCCCTGACAATGTTTGTAATCCGCCTCCTGTCCCTGTGGGCAGTGGCTCCTGGAAGACACCTCATCACCTTCACCACATCCTTTATCCCATAGATAATAGAGGGAATAGATTTAATTGGTTCCTAGCAAGTCAGTGGGCTGGGAACCAATTAAATCCATTTCCATTATTTCCTATGAGATAAATTAATTTGGGTCTTGACCAAATCGGTTCTCGACCACACTTCCGGAACGAATTGTGGTCGAGAACCGAGGTACCACTATATCTTCAAAACCTCTAAACTTCCTTTTTATGTCCTTGGTTTTAAAGTTACGTTTCAAGAGAAAAAAAAAATAAGGGTAGATTTGGGAGTTGTCTGAATAAGATTTATCCATTTTTATTTCCACGTTACCTTTTGAAATTTGAAACAGTCCAGCTGTTGTGTTCAGTATCTCTACATGAAAAAAATATATTTTAGGTATCATTTTCCTGGGGGGAAAAGTCAGGATTACTGAGGGGTTTTTTTGAACCTATCCTAGGTTCAAAACATTGCATTTCTGGTAGCCTTGACTGACTGTTGGGTTTTCATCTTTCCAGATAAACTATTACCAACCACAGAAAAATGACTCCTGTTATCCATGTGATTGTTTCCCTGCTGGTTCCCATACTCGCACTTGTGACATGGAAACTGGACAATGTCCCTGCAAATCAGGAGTGATTGGGCGACAATGCAATCGCTGTGATAATCCCTTTGCTGAAGTTACACCGCATGGATGCGAAGGTATTTTCTTGGTTTGCCATTTGCTACATTTGAACATTTGCCCTCCGTTTTGAGAAGTGTTGACTGCCATAGATGTAAATAAAAGCTACTGTATTTTTTTGGATTATAAAACGCATCTCCCACCACCACCAAAAGAGGCTGAAAATTTGGGTGCGTCTTATGCTTTGAAAGTAGCTTTTTTCCCCACCCTAACAAGGCGCTAACAATCTTCCCGGATTGCAATCTTTTTCATTGCTACTCCCTCTGAAGAATTTTTTCCCCCAGTCCTAATTCTTTGCAGACTTTTTTTTTCATTGCTAATCGCTCCAAAAAATGTTTTTTCCAGCCCTTACAAAGTGCTAATGATCTTCCTGACTTGCAGTCTTTTTCATTACTACTCCCTCCAAATAATGTTTTTTTCCAGCCCTAAATCTTTGCAGGCTTTTTTTCATTGCTAATCGCTCCAAAGAATATTTTTTCCAGCCTTTATAAAGTGCTAATGATCTTCCTGACTTGCAGTCTTTTTCATTACTACTCCCTCCAAATAATGTTTTATTTCCAGCCCTAAATCTTTGCAGTCTTTTTTTCATTGCTAAGCACACCAAAGAATGTTTTTTCCAGCCCTAAGAAGTGCTAATGATTTCTCCGGTTTGCAGTCTTTTTCATTGCTACTCCTTTTGAAGAATGTTTTTTCCTGCCCTAAGTCTTCGAAGTCTTGTTTTTCATTGCTACTTGCTCTGAATAAGGTTTTTTAAAGCCCTAACCAGGGATAAAATAATGTGCTGAAGCTGACCAGACTTAAAATGCTACCCAGATGAGCACCTGGTAGGCAGATTTCCCCCCCTATTTTCCTCCCCCAAAACTAAGGTGTGTTTTATAATCTGAAAAATATGATATATATAGCCCCTTAGCTATACAGATAGTCCTCAATTTATGACCACAATTGAACCCAAAATTTCTGAAACATTTGTTAAGTGGATTTTGCCTCATTTTATGACCTTTCTTGCCTCAGTTGTTAACTGAACCACTGCAATTGATAAATTAGTAACCCAGCTGTTAAGGGAATCTGGCTTCCCCACTCACTTTGCTTGTCAGAAGGTCGCAAAAGGGGTTCTCATGACCCCGGGTCAAAGCAACGGTCATAAATATGAACCAGTTGAATTTTGATCATATGATGATGGGGTTGCTAGAAAGGTTGCAAATGTGAAAAACAGACATAAGTCACTTTTTTTCAGTGCCATTGTAATTTTGAACTGCACTAAATGAACGGTTGAAAGTCGAGAACTACATGTATCTGTTTTTATTATCATCTACTGATGGCATATTTGAAATTGAGGATTAAATTGTTCCCTGGCATAAAAATAGGGAGAGAATCATTCTGTTGTCTAGACACCAGCAGCTTGTGTCTTGCTCTGATCCATCTTTCTTGCTATGCCAAGGGAACAAAAAGTGATTCTATGGAGAGAATCCAAATCAATCTACACTGGTGTTGATTGAGAGCTAATGAATCGGTTGAGAGTGGAAAGGCTAAGCTTGTAATATTTTTTCTGTTCTGTATATGCTCCACAGCAGTGATGGTGAATCCTTTTTCCCTCTGGAGTCGAAATCTCTGCACATGTACACCCAACCCCCTGAGTCGTCACAAGAAGGGCAGCATAGAAATTAAATTTAAATTAATAAACAAACAAACAAACAAACAAATCCCTGCACTCCCCTGTGCAGGCGTGCACAACTCTTCCTAGGACCCATTTTGGGCCTAATAGACCTCCCTTAAGTTCTATTTTTGGGCCTAATAGACCGGTTTGGCCCTAATAGACCTCCCCGAAGGTCTATTTTTGGGCCTAATAGACCATTTTGGGCCTAATAGAACTTCCTGAAGGTCTATTTTTGGGCCTAATAGACCATTTTGGGCCTAATAGACCTCCCTGAAGGTCTATTTTTGGGCCTAGTAGACCGTTTTGGCCCTAATAAACTGCTCTGAAGGTCTATTTCACCTGGGGAGGGTGAAAAAGGCCTCCCTCCCAAAAAAAAGCCCTCCGGAGGCCAGAAGCAGACAATTTCCTAACTTCTGATGGGCCTAGTAAACCCATTTTTACCCTTCCCAGGCTCCAGAGGCTTTCTTTGGGGCCTGGGGAGGATAAAAATGGCCTATCCTCCTGGAGGTCCTCTTGTGGCCAGAATGCCCTCCCAGAGCCTCCACACGAATCCTTTACTTATCTGGTATCCAAAACGGGCCACATGGAGTCTCCTGGAAGGAGAGGGGTGGGGCCAGCGCATGCACACTGGAGCTGATCTAGGGCAACAGTGTGTGTGCCCGCAGATATGGCTCCACTAGGTTTGCCATCACAGCTCTACAGCTGTCGTATTTAAAGGCTTCAGAATTCCATGTATTTCTTCTGATATTGAATGGCTTTGAATCCTCCCTCCCACTTATTCCCTTCCAACACTTCTGTGCTTGGTTTTAAAAATACCGAAAGGAGAAATACAGCTCTCCTAGTTTTATATTTAAAGTATTTTAAAACTTTAAAAATAAACCTGAAACATTTTTTGCATCCATATATGACTATACTTGTAGTGATATACAGTGGTACCTCGTGATACGAACCCCTCGTCATACGAACATTTCAAGATACGAACCCGGGGTTCGGAACTTTTTTGCCTCTTCTTATGAATTTTTTTTGCCTTACGAACCTGCCACCGCCACTGGGAAACCCCACCTCCGGACTTCCATTGCAAGCGGAGCGCCCGTTTTTGCGATCCTGGGATTCCCCTCCTGGGATTTCCCTACACCATCGCAAAAACACAGAAGTCCAGAGGTGGGGTTTCGAGGACTTCCGTGTTTTTGCGATGGTGCGATTTTGCTGAGGCTTCCCTCGCTGGGTAACCCCACCTCCAAGACTTCTGTTGCCAGCGGAGCGCCCATTTTTGCGATCTTGGGATTCCTTTCCTGGGATTTCCCTACAGCATCGCAAAAACGCGGAAGTCAGGAGGTGGGGTTTCCCATGGAGGGGAGCTTCAGGGGAATCCCACCAGCGCAAAAACGGCTTGAAAAAGGGTTACATTTTGGGCTTGCACGCATTAATCGGTTTTCCATGGATTCCTATGGGAAACATAGGAATCCATGGAAACTTTTCACCTTATGAACCTCCTCCTTGAACCAATTAAGTTCCTAAACAAGGTATCACTGTATTTTGTTTATGGTTTTCTATAGATGAGGTGAGAAGCTACTACAGGTAGTAGATTAGTTTTGGTAGAATTTAGATTCCTTCTAATTAGAGATGGCTCATTAGGGAATATCCTTCCTAGGGAGGTTTGAATGATTTGTATTCCCAATACCAAAAAGACCATCATTATCTACCATTCAGGATTAATATTAGCCCTGTTGGTTGTTTTACTTACAGTATCTGTTAATCTGTTGCAGGCTTTTTCTTCCCCTTAGCAGTTTTACTGAAGCATAGTTGATTCAGGAGTTGGTTTTGACCCACTTG
Source organism: Erythrolamprus reginae (assembly GCF_031021105.1). NCBI lineage: Eukaryota > Metazoa > Chordata > Lepidosauria > Squamata > Dipsadidae > Erythrolamprus > Erythrolamprus reginae. The sequence continues at coordinate 16,266,201 of NC_091955.1, read as the reverse complement.
AGAAATCAGCCCAAGATGCATAGTTTTGCCAAAATTTTAATTTCCCATTCTTGTTTTAATCTGAGGTTTAAATTTCTTTGTATTTTCATCATTGTTGACTATCTTCAATTCTCAATGAAGCAGCAAAGGAGAAGATAAATCTATTTTATAGAAATGAATTAAATTTCAGGACTAATATAGGCTGGTAGTTCTTGAGAGTCTGCTTTGATTAAATACTATCATGGCAAACTCAATTTAAGCAGTATATTACAATAAATTATAAATAATGGTACTTTTTGGTTGGAACCTGTTCTGTCGGGCTCTCTGGTAGACTCCTCCCAAAAATTCACAGGTACAAATTTCAGACACACCCACATGTTTGAAAATTCAAAACAATGTTCTTTATAATGAAAATTCACTTAAAGCAAGCCCTCTTTTGATATAGCAAAGAGCACTCATCTCCAAACAAACTGGTAATTTGTACAAGTCCCTTATCAGTTCTGTGATACTTAGCTTGCAGCTGTGAGGCAATTCACAGTCCTTGTTCTTTCACAAAGTGAAACACACTTTGCTCTGGTTTAGTTTCAAAGCGGGGGGAAATCAGCACACAAAAGGTCAAAGTCAGTAAAGCAGTCACGAAACACAACGATCAGATAATCCTCCACAATGGCCAAACCCACAGGCTGCTATTTATAGCAGCCTCACTAATTACCACAGCCCCACCCAACCACAGGTGGCCTCATTTTCTTTGATAATAATCTCTCAGTTGTTGTTGCCTATGCATCGCTCTCCGCATGCATGGCTGTATCATTAACTCTTGTTCTGAATCCAAGGAGGAGCTAGATAATTGATCTCCTTCTGAGCTGTCTGCCCCACTCTCCTCCTCCCTGTCACTCATGTCTTCTTGGTCAGAGGAGCCTTCATCAGCAGATTCCACCGGGGGCAAAACAGGCCTGCAGCATGTAGATGTCTCCCCCACATCCACAGTCCTTGGGGCAGGAGCTGGGCCAGAGCTAACCACAACAGAACCCTTGCAGAAAAAAGGGTTTTTTGTTCTTTATTTCTTTTTCAATCCTTTGAATCAATTGGTGTTAATAACCTAAGACTATATACATGAAACTACAAGATGATGCACACTAATAAGTCTCATCATCTTTCTAAAACAAGGCAAGAATAGTGATTGTTTTTTATTTCTTCTTTCTACTATTGCTTTATATTGTTGATCTCTCTCCCTCCCTTCCCCCCTCTCTTATAAAATGTATACAAATACGTATAATTTTTGCTTCAATCTCATGTAGTGGTTTACAACGGATGTCCCAAAGCTTTTGAAGCTGGCATTTGGTGGCCACAAACCAAGTTTGGACAACCTGCAGCTGTTCCATGTCCTAAGGGATCAGTGGGTAAGTAATTGTTATTATTTATATGTATAAAGTATTATTCTAAAAAGAAAGAAAGAAAGAAAGTTTAAAGGTCAGCATTAAGAGGATGGGGAGGCAGGAGGGCTTCTTCTGACATGGAGAGCTGGGGGGGGGAAATTGCCAAAACTCGGTGGGTTCACACCGATACAGCTCTACCTCCCCCTGCTGTTAGGTTAAAAAAATGCCCCTCAAAAAGGCCTGTTCATATGCATGGGGAGCAACGCAGGGGTGCGCGTGCGTGGAGGGAGGGAAGGGGTGTGGGCATATGCACGCATGCTAGCACACCCACACACTCCCTTTCGGCACGTGAACCAAAAAAAGATTTGCCATCACTGTACTAGACCAAATTGATTCATTTATTATTATTATTATTATTATTATTATTATTATTATTATTATTATTAGATTTGTATGCTGCCCCTTTCCATAGACTCGAGGTGGCTCACAGCAATAATAAAAACAATGTACAACAAATCTAATATTTAAAAATATCTTAAAAACCCTTATTTAAAAAGCAAGACATACACACAAACATACCATGCATAAACTATATAGGCCTGGGGGGGAGATGTCTCAATTCCCCCATGCCTGACGGCAGAGGTGGGTTTTAAGGAGTTTACGAAAGGCAAGGAGGGTGGGGGCAATCCTAATCTCCGAGGGTATCTGGTTCCAGAGGGTCGGGGCTGCCACAGAGAAGGCTCTTCCCCTGGGTCCCACCAGACGACTTTGTTTAGTCGACAGGACCTGGAGAAGGCCAACTCTGTGGGACCTAACCGGTTGCTGGGATTCGTGAGGCAGAAGGCGGTCCCGGAGATATTTAACGGGTTAAACTGCCACCCCCACCAAACTCCATCAACATAAATAAATAGGATTCTGTTGTAAAATGCCCTTTTAAAAAATTACAATTAGAAGTGCTTCTCACCTATAATTGTACATAATCGTTAAGTCCTCGGAGAGGGGCGGCATATAAATCCAATTAATAAATAAAACAAAATATATTTCTGTAAGGTAAAAAGTTACAAAAAGATAAATTCCTTACAAACTAAACACGATGGTAAAACATTTGCATTTTTTACTAATCGGTTTTCTTTTTAAAGGGACCGCTGTGCGGCATTGCAGCAGTGAGAAAGGCTGGCTGTCCCCTGAACTTTTTAACTGCACTACCGTTGACTTTGTGACTCTTAAAATCATGGTAAGAGTGGCGTTCTCTACTCAACGTGGTATATTAATTGTTTCATAGATATTGGTAATATTTTTGGAGAATGTATCATTTACAGGTAGTCCTTGACTTACAAGCATTTAGTGACCATTCAAAGGTGAACAGCACTGAAACAAGTTATTTATGACCAGTCCTCACACTTACGACCATTGCAGCATCCCCATAATCACATGATCAAAATATAAGCACTTGACAACCTGCATGAATATATGATGATTGCGGAGTTTCAGAGTCAAATTGTCTCAATTTCTGACTTTCCCAACAAGTGTCCAATGGTCACAGTTAATGGGCGGAAGCCAGATTGACTTAATGATCATATAATTCACATAACAACTGCAGTGATTCTCTTATTAACTGGAGCAAAAAAAAAAAATCAGATGTGACTCATTTAATAACTACCTTCTTAGCCATGGAAATTCTAATACTAGCAATAGCTCTTAGGTTTATATACCGCTTTATAGTGCTTACTTCCCTCTCTATGTGGTTTACAGATTCAGCTTATTTTCCCCAACATTTGGGTCCTCGTTTTATTTAGTATTTATTTATTAGATTTGTATGCCGCCCCTCTCCGCAGACTCGGAGCGGCTCACAACAAAACAGTACAAATCCCCAAACCCCCTTAATATAAAAACAATCATGCATCTCATACAGACCATACACAAAGCAGAAGCGGCCCAGGAGAATCAATTTCCCCATGCCTGGCGACAGAGGTGGGTTTTGAGGAGTTTGCGAAAGGCAAGGAGGGTGGGGACAATCCTAATCTCCGTGGGGAGTTGATTCCAGAGGGTTGGGGCCGCCACAGAGAAGGCTCTTCCTCTGGGTCCCGCCAGATGACATTGTTTTGTCGACGGGACCCGGAGAAGGCCAATTCTGTGGGACCTTGGAAGGGATAGAAGGCTGAGTCAACCTTGAGCCTGGTTAGGTTTGAACTGTTGGCAGTCAGCAGAATTAGCCTGCAGTACTGTACTCTAACCACTTCGCTACCATGGCTCATTCTAGTTTTAGTTGTGGAAGTAAGTTGAGGACTAGCTCTAGAGGTAGTTCTCAAGTTAGAACTATAATTGAGCCCAGAGTTTATTTTGCTAAGTGAGACATTTGTTGAGCTTTGCCCAATTTTACGATTTTTCTTGCCACATTTAGTTAAGTGAATCACTGCAGTGGTAAAATTAATAACCCCGTTGTTAGGTGAATCTGTTTTCTCCGTTAACTTTGTTTGTTAAAAGGTCACAAAAGGGGATCACATGACTCTGGGACAGTACAAACGTCACAAATATGTCAAGCATCCAAATGTAAATCACCTGACCACGGGGGGTGCTACAAGGGTCATACATGTGAAAAATGGTCATAAGCCACATCAATGAAATCTCATGCATGTGTGTCCCCTCACAAGATTTTGCTTCCTGTGCATGCGCAGAAACAAAATCTCACCAGGACAAATGCACGGGCATGCCACGAAACCGAAGCTGTATGTGCAGCACACCGGGAACGCCAGGAATGGCAACCCCGCCTGGCACACACCTATGTCACATCGGGGAAATGACCCTCTGCGCATGCGCAGAAGCTTTTGCACATATGCAGAGGGTTCTTTGCCAGCCGCTTTCCAGAAGTGGTGACCAGAGAACTGGTTCAGGGACATGGAACGCTGCCCATTGCTGCCAGTTCGGTGAGCGGGGGAAAATTTCCGCCACTTGTTCGGGCAAACTAGTCCAAATCGGCAACAAGCCACAACTGGTGTAAATCAAACCTACAACTTGGCCTACATTTCTACCACATAGAGCAGTTGTTCTCATCCTGAGGGTCGGGTTTGAATGACCGTTTCACAGGGTTCACCTAAGACCGTGGGAACAGACAAATTTCCCACGGTGTTAGGAAGTAAAGCAGGGGTCCCCAAACTTTTTACACAGGGGGCCAGTTCACTGTCCCTCAGACTGTTGGAGGGCCGGACTATAAAAAAAATCTATGAACAAATCCCTATGCACACTGCACAAATCTTATTTAAAGTAAAAAACAAAATGGGAACAAATACAATATTTAAAATAAAGAAGTAATTAAATAATTAAGTAATAAAGTAATTTATACTTCTTTATTAACAAGTAAATTTAAACTTAAATCAACAAACTCCCTCCATTTCTCCTTTCTTCCTTCCCTCCCTCCTTCCTCTCCACTTCTCTCTTCCCTCTCTCTTTTTTCTTCCTTCTCTCATTTGTTTCATTTTCCTCTCCCTCGTTTCCTCTCCATTATTTTCTCATTTTTCTCTTTTTTTCTCTCTCTCACTCTTTCCATCTATCCCCTTTCTCTCTTCCTCTCTATCTCTCCCTCTTTCTCTCTCTCTTTCTTTCTCTGTCCCTCTCTCTTTCTCTCTCTTTCTTTCTCTCCCTCATTCTCTTTCTCTCTCCCTCTTTGTATCTCTCCCTCTTTCTCTCTCTCCCTCTCTCTCTATCTCCCTCTTTCTTTCTATCCCTTTCTATCTCTCCTTCTTCCTTTCTTCTCCGCTCTCTCTCTCTTTCTCTCTCAGTGCAACTTAGAGGTAACAGTGCCCAGGGACAGCAGCGGAGCTCGGAGGCTGCAGCAACACAGCGCCGAGAAGGACCGGCTGTTGGTCTCTTGAAGCCGCTGCCGCCTCCATTCGGGCGAATTCAGAGGGGGTTCCTGAATCTCCTGTCCATTCACCATGGAGGAGGAGGTGGGGAGGAGGCGGTGCAGAGGCAAGGGGCAGAGAGGAAAGCGGGCCTGCAATTGGCCCCTTGCTTTCTCGCCTTTAGGGAGAGGAACTGTTGCTGCTCTGCCATAGGGCAGCAACAGTTTCTCTCTCTAAAGGCGCCAAAAAAGGGGGCAATTGCAGGCCCGTTTTCCTCCCTGCCCCTTGCCTCTGTACCGCCTCCTCGCTCAGCAGCAGACCGCGGTGAGTTGACAGGAGATTCAGGAGCGTATTATATCTATTGATAAAATCTCGTGGGCTGCCGCGGGCCGGATAAATTGCCTCTGCGGGCCGCATCCAGCCCCCGGGCCGTAGTTTGGGGACCACTGAAGTAAAGCTTCTATTCTGGCGCCTTGGAACAGATGTTTACAATCCAACCAATCATATGTTTACAGTGGGGGTGTCCCTCTGACCTTCCTGCCAATCAGCTTAAAGCTCTGTCGGGAGAATTGGCGCTAGACTTATGGTTGGGGGTCACCAAACATGAGGAACTGTATTAAGGGGTCACAGCATTAGAAAGGTTGAGAACCACTGAGTCATAGATGAGCCAACTGACAAACTGAATCTAAAGGGATGAATCGTGCACTCCTTCATAAAGTTTAACAAAGAACAAATGAAATCTGTTTCCTAACATTTGCCTTTGTTTTCTTTGTTTGTTTCGGTCAGAATGAGAAATTTCTCCACAATGAGACAAAAATGAACGGCGAAAAGTCCGTGCAGATAGCGAAAGTGCTTCAGAATGCCACAAACCACACAAGTTCCTTTTATGGAAATGACGTGCGGATAGCCTACCAGATGATGATCAGGGTGCTGCAGTATGAGAGCCAGCAACAAGGGTTTGATTTGGCTGCAACACGAGATGTGGAGTTTAATGAGGTAAGAAATGTTGAACTGACAGTGAGGAAGCAACCTGCGGGCTGCGGCCCACTACCAGGCCGTGGTCTATTTGTGACCAGGTCTCATGAGTGGTGGGCCAGCAAGAATGGCTTGGCTGCCCCTCACACAAAACCATCCCCTCTTCCCACACTTCTCCTCTGAGCACCAGGCAATGAATCTGGAAAAGTTAGGGAATGTTTGTTTGTTTGTTTGTTTGTTTGTTTGTTGATTTGGTTTGGTTTGGTTTGATTTGATTTGATTTGATTTGATTTGTATGCCGCCCCTCTCCGTAGACTCGGGGCGGCTCACAGCAATAAAAAAACAGCATATGACAAATCTAATGTTTAAAATAATTAAAAAACCCTTATTAAAAACCAAACATACCATGCATAAATTGTATAGGCCTAGGGGGAAAGGAATATCTCAATTCCCCCATGCCTGACGACGGAGGTGGGTTTTAAGGAGCTTACGAAAGGCGAGGAGGGTGGGGGCAATTCTGATCTCTGGGGGGAGCTGGTTCTAGAGGGTCGGGGCCGCCACAGAGAAAGCTCTTCCCCTGGGTCCCACCAAACGACATTGTTTAGTCGACGGGACCCGGAGAAGGCCGACTCTGTGGGACCTAACTGGTCGCTGGGATTCGTGCATGACAATCTAACTTCTCAGATTGCCGCACCGAGTCTACGGAGAGGAGCTGCATGCAAATCTAATTATTATTATTAATAATAATAATAATAATAATAATAATAATAATAATCCAACACTGCATCCATCAGTTCTCTTATTTGTTTGTTTGTTTGTTTATATATACTTATATACATACATACTTCTATGTCACCTAATACCTTGGTGGTGTGAGTGGTCCTTGACCAACTCTGGTAATGATAGATTCTGAGGAGGATGAGCCAGGCCCATCATGATACACTGGGCCAGTGGTTTTGCCAGCTGATGCAGGAACTGAAGAATCTCTATCTCATAAAGGAATGTGCAAATTAGCTTTGATCCTGTCTGTTATCTTTTAACTCCTCTCACTGAGAAGCTGCCAAGATGAATTCACATGCACGAATTTGGCTTGTATAAAAGATGCTTTCTATATAAAAAGGTTGCTTTAAAATATCAGCGAGTGGATTTCTTCTTGGTTTTCAATCTGCGGGATAAAACACTTGGTACTCAGGGCGGCTTATAACAAAATAAAATACAATACGTCCATCTTGCTTGTGGTCATCCTCTTCTTATTCTTTCGTTCCCAGCATTAGAGCCTTCTCCAGAGATATAGGTCTTCACATAAGGTGAAATGAAATAATTAAGCTTGGTCATTTGCGCCTCAAGTGAGAATTTTGTTTGATAATCCATTTATTTGCTTTCTTGACTGCTTATTGCATTCTGAGGAGCCTTTTCCAACAGCCAATGACAGATGGTTTAAGAACATAAGAAGAGCCGTGCTGAATTGGGCCAAAGCCCATTGAGTCCAGCATTCTGTGTCACACAGTTTGAGAAGAAAGAGAAGACATAACCCTCCCTTTCCTTTGACCCCCAACAAATGGTACCCAAGGGAATCCTGCCTGCCTCAACCAACATAGAGGCGGCGCTTGGACATCCGTTTCAATAACCACCGATATACTTGGCATCCATGAATCTGTGTAATCCTGCCTTGAAGCTATCTAGGCTGACAGCTGTCATGACTTCTTCTGGAAGTGAATTCCATAAACCAATGACCCTCTGGGTGAAGAAATATTTCCCTTTGTTTGTCCTCACTTTCTTACCTACCAGTTTTAGGGAGTGCCCCCTCGTCCCAGTATTGTGTGATAGAGAAAATAATTTTTCTCTATCCATCTTTTCTATCAAGTCACCTTTTAAACGCCGTCTTTCAAGGCTGAAGAGACCAAAGCATTGCAACCTGGTTTCATGAGGGAGGTGCTCCATTTCCTTGATCATTCTTGTTACCCTTTTTTTTTTACACCTTTTCCAATTCCATTACAGTGTTCCCTTGTTTTTCGCGGGGAATGCGTTCCAAGACCACCTGTGAAAAGCGAATTTCCGTGAAGTAGAGGAAATATTTTTTTTAATGTATTTAATGAATATTTGGACTTTTAAAACCCACCCTTTGCATTAAACAGTCATTCTATAATGTTTCTCAGCTGGAACTACATGTGATATCCTACCAGTTTCTTTAATAGAGTACAGTAGTAGTATAGAAGAATTTTATGAATTTTTAATGGATTTAAACTTTTCAATGGACTTAAGCCCCCTTTGAAAACCCGTGAAATAGTGAATCCGTGAAAGATGAACCGTGAAGTAGCGAGGGATTACTGTATATCCTTCTTGAAGTGCAGTGACCAGAACTGTACACAGTTCTGGTCGCCGCACCTCAACTGTTTTATTTATTGTTTGTTTGTTTGAGCAGTTATCAATTCCCCATACTGTAGCAATAATGCAGTGTAAAATTCTAAAACTATTATATTGGTAAATAAAATTACAGTGGAACCTCAAGATACGAACCTAATTGGTTCCAGAGGGAGGTTCGTAACACGAAAGGTTCGTAAGACGAAACATTGTTTCCCATAGGAAACAATGTAAAGTCAATTAATCCGTGCAACCAAAACAAAAACCGCAAAAAACCCGCTGCCGCCCGGCTGTGACCTTTTAAAACAGCCGCGCGGCTTCCCAGCCGGGCTGGAGGACTTCCCGGCAACCCCCCCAGCCCGGCTGTGACATTTTAAAACAGCCGCGCGGCTTTCCAGCAGCCTCTGAATGCCAAACGCGGAAGTTTGGGTTTGGCGTTCGGCTTCGGGAGACGGCTGGGAAGCCGTGCGGCTGTTTTAAAATGTCACAGCCGGGCTGGGGGGGTTGCTGGGAAACCCCCCAGCCCAGCTGTGACATTTTAAAACAGCCGCGCGGCTTCCCAGCTGTCTCCCGAAGCCGAATGCCAAACCCAAACTTCCGCGTTTGGCGTTTGGAGGCTGCTGGAAAGCCCCCCAGCCCAGCTGTCACCTTTTAAAACAGCCGCGCGGCTTTCCAGCAGCCTCCAAACGCCAAACACGGAAGTTTGGGTTTGGCGTTTGGCTTCGGGAGATGGCTGGGAAGCCGCGCGGCTGTTTTAAAAGGTCACAGCCGCGCTGGGGGGCTTCCCAGCACCCCCCGAACCCCGAACTTTTGCCGAACTTCCAGGTTCGGGGTTCGGGGTGGTGGTGGGAAGCCCCCCAGCACGGCTGTGACCTTTTAAAACAGCCGCGCGGCTTCCCAGCTGTCTCCCGAAGCCGAACGCCAAAGCCGAACTTCCGCGTTCGGCGTTCGGAGAGAGCTGGGAAGCCGCGCGGCTGTTTTAAAAGGTCACAGCCGGGCTGGGGGGCTTCCCAGCAACCTCCCGAACCGAACCCGGGGTTCAGAAAAATTTTGTCTCTTCTTACGAACTTTTTTCGAGTTACGAACCGGCGTTCGGGAGGCTGCTGGGAAGCCCCGCCGCCCGGCTGTCACCTTTTAAAACAGCCGCGCGGCTTCCCAGCTGTCTCCGAACACCGGTTCGTAACTCGAAAAAAGTTCGTAAGAAGAGGCAAAAATTTTCTGAACCCCGGGTTCGTATCACGAGTTGTTCATAAGACGAGGGGTTCGTATCTTGAGGTACCACATAAACATTGAAAAACCAAATTACCACATATATTAAAAAGGTAAACATCACCAAAGAGCAAAATTCTGAAAATAAAATAATCATAGTTTGTGTTTGTTTAAGGAAAGCTTCATTATTTTATTTATTTATTAGATTTGTATGCCGCCCCTTTCCGTAGACTCGGGGCGGCTCACAACATAATAAAACAATTCATAACAAATCTAATAATTTACAATTTAAAATTTAAAGTAGTTAAGAAAACCCCATTTTTAAGCAGACATACCTACAAACATACCATACATAAATTATATAGGCCCGGGGGAGATATCTCAATTCCCCCATGCCTGACAACAAAGGTGGATTTTGAGGAGTTTACGAAAGGCAAGGAGGGTAGGGGCAGTTCTAATCTCTGGAGGGGAGCTGGTTCCAGAGAGTCGGGGCCGCCACAGAGAAGGCACTTCCCCTGGGGCCCGCCAACCGACATTGTTTAGTTGACAGGACCCGGAGAAGGCCGACTCTGTGGGACCTAATCGGTCGCTGGGATTCATGCAGCAGAAGGCGGTCTCGGAGATATTCTGGTCCGATGCCATGAAGGGCTTTATAGGTCGTAACCAACACTTTGAATTGTGACCGGAAATTGATCGGCAACCAATGCAGACTGCGGAGTGTTCTGCAGCTGCATTCTGCACGATCTGAAGTTTCCGAACACTTTTCAAAGGTAGACTGCATAAAGAAGAGGTCTCCAGCCTTGGCAACTTTAAGACTTGTGGATTTCAACTCCCAGAGTTCCTCAGTCAGCAAAAACTGGGAATTGAAGTCCACAAGTCTTCAAGTTGCTAAGGTTGGAGACCACTGCGGTTAGGGTTAGGTTCAGCTTCTTTCCACCATAAATGTGATATTGTTACTTATTTTTTTCTCCTCCTCCTAGAATATCATAAAAACCGGTAGTGCCTTACTGGATCCTCGCACGGAAGATCTTTGGGAACACATCCAGAGAACAGAAGGGGGTACCGCTCACCTACTGAAACACTATGAAGATTATTTTCACAATCTGGCAAAGAACATGAAAAAAACCTACATGAAACCTTTTGTTATCATTGCTGCAAACATGAGTAAGTTCTTGCCTCTTGTGGTCATTTTTTCTCTCAATTACCTCTTTTTAAAGCAGTTTTTTCTCAAATTGCCGGCTGGGGAATTATGGGAGTTGAAGTCCACATGTCTTAAATTTGCCAAGATTCACAATCGCTGTCTTAAAGCATCTCTTTTGTGCCTGAAAACGCCCAAGCATTTGGGCAATACAAACTCACACTAAGTGTAGCAATAGCATTTAGACTTATACAGTGATTCCTCGATTTTCGCGGGGGTTGCGTTCCCAGACTGCCCGTGAAAGTCAAATTTCCGCGAAGTAGAGATGTGGAAGTAAAAACACCATTTTTGGCTATTGACAGCCAAAAACTACCCCCGCGGACCCTTTTCCAAGGCTGCGCAAATAGCCAGGCTTGAAGTTGGGGGCGGGGAGCAACAAAAGTGCAGAGGCCAGCAAAGATTGTTTTGAATGTCGGCTGCCCCCGCCCCCCAGCGCCTCCGGCCCCCTTGCCGCTACCCCCACCCGCCCGATCCGCCCCTCTCACTTGCTTTCTTGGGGCATGGGTCCTCCTGCAGCAGCGCTGGCAGCTACGGCTTCTCGTCCTCATTCGGCCGCTAGCCGCTCTGAGCGCTTTGAGAATGCCCGCCACGCCCCTCTCGCAGTCCCTTAACTGAGAGCGCTTTCGTCCCAGCTATCAGCAAGGGGGCTGCAGGAGAGGCGGGGCAGGCGTTCTCACAGAGAGAGAGCAACAGACAGAGCGAGATAGAAAAAAGAGAGAGAGAGAGGGAGAAAGAGAGAGAGAGAGCAAGAGGGGGGAGAGTGGAAGGTAGAGAGAGAGAGAGAAATGATAGAAAAAAGGGGAGAAAAAAGAGAAATGAGAAAATGATTGAAGCAGAGAATGACAGGAAAGAAAGAGAAAGAGAGAGAGAAGTGACTCTTGCTGATGACGTATGACATCATCGGGTAGGAAAAACCGTGGTATAGAAAAAAAACCGTGGAGTATTTTTTAATTAATATTTTTTGAAAAACCGTGGTATAGCCGTTTCGCGAAGTTTGAACCTGCCCTTACTAAGCAATTTACAGAGTCAACATAATTGCCTCCAAACATTCTGGGTCTTTATTTTATCGACTTTGGAAGGATGGGAGGCTGAGTCAACCAAGTGTAGCTAGAATTGGAGCAGAAATTGACTGATTGGTATTAAATATTAAATATTCATTTTAAAAATGTCTGCACAGATAGTCGGAGAATTATTATGACAATTGTACCTGAATTTTCATTGCTAAGTAATGCAATTGTAAAGCATAATGTCACATGACTGCATCTCTTAGCTGTTTCCATTGGCGTTGTCAGGTGAGGGTTGTGGTTTGTTAAGAAAGCACAACCTTGCAATTTCCTGCTGCCTTCTAACAATTGTGGGAAACAAGCAAATCCCAGGTGGCTTGCATTAGTTTGGCAGGCAGGACCTTGACGCTGTTTCTGAGTGGTCTAACGCATGGCAACTCCAAATCTCAACTAGCAAATGCTCTGTCCTACACATTGGGAAGAAGAATCTGAACTCCAAATACGAACTGAATAATCAAATTATCACAGATAATTCCCACTCGGTTAAAGACCTTGGTATACTAATAACAAAAGATTTAAAAGAAGGTAAAATATGGAAATATAGGGACGTACTTGATAACCAATTAAAACTGAAAACAAGACAAGAGTTACAGGAAGTAGGTGTAGAAATGGATTGGTGACACCCCCCCCCCAAAAGGAAGATAATAGGTGATAGACATGTCACTTTCTAAATTCAATAAGTAAATACCGGTAAGTAAAGAATTGCCTCACTGACAGGGAATTTAACAACTGCTGAAGACTTTGACAAGGAGATTAAATGAGAATGAGAAAAAAGGAACTGAAGAAAATATTTAGGGCTAGTTTTGACATTAAATTTCTGTATTTGTACATGAAGACAAATAGGAGGGCTGGGTGAATGCCACAGTCAACAGATAATTGGCTCCATTTAATGTCAGGAAATTGCAAGTTATTTTGAGAATGAAGTTAGGAATGTTTAGTCAGGAACTAAGTTGTAATAAACTGAGGGGGGCTTCCTTCTGTCTAAGTACAGCTTTTGTTCCTCTCTACTAGTGATTTCAATTAGTATGTGATCTTGTACTGATCTGAACTGTAGAATATATTGTGTTATAAATCTAATTTTTATCCCCGAGACAGGGGTTTTACTATTTTCCATGTGAACATAGAAGAACGACTCTTTTCATTCAATGAAAATGAAATGGTTGAAATAAGATTTAAACCCTGTTTTTTCTAAACCTCATTTAACTCTAACCAGTACAGTTCAGATATGTTATTTATTTATTTATTAGATTTGTATGCCGCCCCTTTCCGTAGACTCGGGGTGGCTCACAACATAATAAAACAATTCATAACAAATCTAATAATTTACAATTTTAAATTTAAAGTAGTTAAGAAAACCCCATTTTTAAGCAGACATACCTACAAACATACCATACATAAATTATATAGGCCCGGGGGAGATATCTGAATTCCCCCATGCCTGATGACAAAGGTGGGGTTTGAGGAGTTTATGAACGGCAAGGAGGGTAGGGGCAGTTCTAATCTCTGGGGGGAGCTGGTTCCAGAGAGTCAGGGCCGCCACAGAGAAGGCTCTTCCCCTGGGGCCTGCCAACCGACATTGTTTAGTTGACGAAACCTGGAGAAGGCCGATTCTGTGGGACCTAATCGGTTGCTGGGATTCATGCAGCAGAAGGCGGTCTCGGAGATATTCTGGTCCGATGCCATGATATTCTGGTCCAATGTTATGTGGCGTCCAAGGCTTTTCCATAAGAAATAAAAGGAGACAGGCGGCCATGTGCTGCTTTGGCGAAGGTGGGAGGGCAGGGCCAGAAGTGTTGGGGTTCGGGTTCTGCGAACTTACCCGAACTCCGCCGCCAAGTTCTTCCGAACCCGCCGAACCCGAACTTCGTTGAGTTCGCTCAACACTAGTTATGAGCTCATAATGCAAACTGTCATTTTCGACAGGACAATTGCAATTTATAATCAACTATTGCACTGTTGCATTATTTTAGAAAGAAAAGTTAGCTAGAATTGTTGAAATTAAAATGGCCCCAATTCCTCTGGGTGTGTGAAATTGCATGCAATCCTCTCCCATTTGCAGCCTCCAGGATTCAGTAATAATGTTTCTGGGCTTTATCAGAATGATTTGTTGTTTGTTGTTTATGTTTATTTAGATTTGTATGCCGCCCCTCTCCGCAGACTCGGGGCGGCTCACAACAAAGTGAAAAACAGTTTACAACAAATCTAAATTTCTACTAAAAACATTTAAAAGACCCCATTTTCTAAACACACATACATACACACATACCATTCATAAATTGTATATGCCCGGGGGAGATGTCTCAGTTCCCCCATGCCTGACGACACAGGTGGGTCTTAAGGAGTTTACGAAAGGCAAGGAGAGTAGGGGCAGTTCTAATCTCCGGGGGGAGTTGGTTCCAGAGGGCCGGGGCCGCCACAGAGAAGGCTCTTCCCCTGGGGCCCGCCAACCGACATTGTTTAGTTGACGGGACCCGGAGAAGGCCCACTCTGTGGGACCTAATCGGTCGCTGGGATTCGTGCGGCAGCAGGCGGTCTCGGAGATATTCTGGTCCGATGCCATGAAGGGCTTTAAAGGTCATAACCAACATTTTGAATTGTGACCGGAAGTTGATCGGCAACCAATGCAGACTGCGGAGTGTTGGTGTAACATGGGCATACCTAGGTAAGCCCATGACTGCTCTCACAGCTGCATTCTGCACGATCTGAAGTTTCCGAACACTTTTCAAAGGTAGCCCCATGTAGAGAGCATTACAGTAGTCGAACCTCGAGGTGATGAGGGCATGAGTGACTGTGGTATTTGTGGTATTTTTCATGGAAGAAAGGCAAAATTAAATGTCTCCAGCCTCTATGAGTTTGGATCCTTAAAATTACCATCTATTCCCATCCCCCACAACTGTGCCATTCATCTTGGAACTTTTAGAGGCAGCCATCCATCATAATCACTTCAAAGTGCAGCCCCCAGGCCAAAGTGAGACACCTGCTCTTGAAGTATATTTATTTTTCTACATCTCTATTGCGAAAGACATTTCTCACTGACATTGCTGCTCTACAGAAACAGCTTAATAGTATTTCAAGATGCACTGAGGCCTAATGGTAGAATCTCTCCATTGCCTCTGCAGAAGCCTTGGAGGTCAGTCTTTGACCTCTTCAAGTAAGGGTGGGAAAGTCTGCAGCCCTGAGAACCTTGTATAAACATATACATTAAATGAATAAGTAGTCTGGATTGATACAGCAACTTGTTCATACTTCTATGCTAGAATATGGGGCTGGGTTTCTGAGAAACCAGTTACAGTGATACCTCATCTTACAAACTTAATTGGTTCCGGGATGAGGTTCTTAAGGTGAAAAGTTTGTAAGACGAAACAATGTTTCCCATAGGAATCAATGGAAAAGCGATTAATGCGTGCAAGCCCAAAATTCACCCTTTTTGCCAGCCGAAGCGCCCGTTTTTGTGCTACTGGGATTCCCCTGAGGCTCCCCTCCATGGGAAACCCCACCTCCGGATTTCTGTGTATTTGCGATGCTGCAGGGGAATACCAGCAGGGGAATCCCAGCATTGCAAAAACGAGCGCTTCGCTGGCAACAGAGGTCCGGAGGTGGGGTTTCCCAGTGAAGGGAGCATCAGTGAAATCGCAGCATCGCAAAAACACCGAAGTCCTCGAAACCCCACTTCCGGACCTTTGTGTTTTTGTGACGCTGCGATTTCACTGAGGCTCCCCTCGCTGGGAAACCCCACCTCCGGACTTCCATTGCCAGCGAAGCACCCATTTTTGCGTTGCTGGGATTCCCCTGCAGCATCACAAAAACACAGAAGTCCGGAGGTGGGGTTTCCCATGGAGGGGAGCCTCAGGGTAATCCCAGCAGCACAAAAATGTGTGCTTTGCTGGCAACAGAAGTCTAGAGGCGGGGCATCCCAGCGGCAGCGGTGGGTTTGTAAGGTGAAAATAGTTTGTAAGAAGAGGCAAAAAAATCTTAAACCCTGGGTTTGTATCATGAAAAGTTTGTATGATGAGGCGTTTGTAAGACGAGGTATCACTAGTACTAGTGATTTCAATTAGTATGTGATCTTGTACTGATTTGAACTGTAGAATATATTGTGTTATAAATCTAATTTTTATCCCCGAGACAGGGGTTTTACTATTTTCCATGTGAACATAGAAGAATGACTCTGAGAAACCAGTTAAAGTTGTCAAATATCCAACACATTCTTTTTTTAGTTTTTTTTTTAAATAGTCTTTATTAAATATAAAAGGACGAACAAAGAAATATAACAATAACAAACAAAACTACTACAAAACTAACACATACAAAAAGATAAATATATACAAAACTATTCTTAAAAATGCTTAAACCATGTTTCTGTTGTGGAATATGGCACCACCAAAATGGACAAGTGTGTTAATGCCTTCACAATTTATTTGCAATTTTGAGTCCTTCCTTCCTAAAACAATTCCTATAAATATCATTAAACTTTCTCTATGGTATAAAAAGCTAATAAAGTGTTAACTTTACTAAACTATCACTTGATTATTTAAGCTTCATGTGAAAGAAGTGAATTGTATTTCTTGTTTCATTGTTTATATTGTTTCTTTTTAGTTATTGCTGTCGACATATTTGAAAAGGCGAATTTTACGGGAGCTAGAGTGCCACATTTTAGTACAATCAAAGAAGATTACCCGAAAGATTTGGAATCATCTGTTTTGTTTCCTGAAACTTTGCTCAAAACATCTGCCAGGAAAGGTATGATGGTGTTTTAGGGTAGCTCTTCCTAATCGTCTATCTTCTCCAAGTATTGGGATTGCAACTTTATTTCCAAGACAGAATAACTTTTTTATTTTTATTTATTTTATTATTTTATTTTATTACTTAGATTTGTATGCCGCCCCTCTCCGAAGACTCGGGGCGGCTCACAACACGTGGAAACAAATCATAAATAATCTAAACAGATTTAAAATATTTAACGATTTAAAAAAGACCCCATATACTAACAGACATACACTCAGGCATACCATATATAAATTAAACATGCCCAGGGGAAGATGTTTCAGTTCCCCCATGCCTGACGGCAAAGGTGGGTTTTAAGGAGTTTTCGGAAGGCAGGAAGAGTAGGGGCAGTCCTAATCTCCGGGGGGAATTGGTTCCAGAGGGCTGGTGCCACCACAGAGAAGGCTCTTCCCCTGGGGCCCGCCAACCGACATTGTTTAGTTGACGGGACCCGGAGAAGACCCACTCTGTGGGACCTAATCGGTCGCTGGGATTCGTGCGGCAGCAGGCGGTCTTGGAGATATTCTGGTCCAGTGCCATGAAGGGCTTTAAAGGTCATAACCAACACTTTGAATTGTGACCAGAAACTGATCGGCAGCCAATGCAGACTGCGGAGTGATGGTGAAACATGGGCATACCTAGGTAAGCCCATGACTGCTCTCGCAGCTGCATTCTGCACGATCTGAAGTTTCCGAACACTTTTCAAAGGTAGCCCCATGTAGAGAGCATTACAGTAGTCGAACCTCGAGGTGATGAGGGCATGAGTGACTGTGAGTAATGAGTCCCGGTCCAGATAGGGCCGCAACTGGTGCACCAGGCGAACCTGGGCAAACGCCCCCCTCGCCACAGCTGAGAGATGTTTTTCTAATGTGAGCTGTGGATCGAGGAGGACGCCCAAGTTGCGGACCCTCTCTGAGGGGGTCAATAATTCCCCCCCCAGGGTGATGGACGGACAGATGGAATTGTCCTTGGGAGGCAAAACCCACAGCCACTCCATCCAGGCCCCAACAGCCTCCAGGCACCGGCACATCACTTCCGTCA
The DNA here is from genome assembly GCF_031021105.1 of Erythrolamprus reginae. Lineage (NCBI taxonomy): Eukaryota > Metazoa > Chordata > Lepidosauria > Squamata > Dipsadidae > Erythrolamprus > Erythrolamprus reginae. The sequence goes on along the minus strand of NC_091955.1, from coordinate 16,248,395 downwards.
CATCACTTTGAACTTTTGGAATGTTCTAAGAATTCAATAGAAGCATATTTTGAAATCCTGAGATTGAGAATTATTTTCAGAATGGAATAATAACAATGTACAGATCTACTACTGAACCATTGCTTGAGAAAGTATGACTTATAGGAGACCAAGTTCACGACGCTAACACTTGATAACAATGCATTTCCTAACATTTCCATCTACAAAATTTGACTTCATACTTAAGGATGATGAAAAAGAAAAAGAACTAAAGTTGAAACTATACTGACCAGTATAGTGGTCAGTAGTACAGAGTACTACGGAGTACTACGGAGAGGGGCGGCATACAAATCTAATTAATAATAATTATTATTATTATTATTATTATTTTACTGTAGTGTCTTCTTTTTCATTTCGCTGAACAGGTGTACCAAAAATCAAAATTTTTAATTTGCCTGGTTCTTTTTTCTTCTTTTTTCTTGGCCTCATAATGATTAATTTTGAATATATTATTTTGTCAATGTATTATTTTGTCAATACAGTTGGTTTAGAGTATTTTTTTTTTTTACGTTGGAAGCCATTATGGGATAGTGGAAAAGTCTAGGACAGTGATTTATTTTATTTATTTATTTATTCAATTTTTATGCCGCCCTTCTCAGACTCAGGGGGTTTACAACATATTAGCAATAGCACTTTTTAACAGAGCCAGCATATTGCCCCCACAATACAGGTCCTCATTTTACCCACCTCGGAAGGAAGGAAGGCTGAGTCAACCTTGAGCCGGTGATGAGATTTGAACCGCTGACCTACAGATCTACAGTCAGCTTCAGTGGCCTGCAGTACAGCACTCTACCTGCTGCGCCAGCCCAGCTCATTGATGGCGAACCTTTTTTATCTTGGGTGCCAAAAGAGCGTGGGCACACTCTATTGCGCATGCGCTAATGCTCAAACCCATAATTCAACGCCTGGGGAGGGTGAAAACAGCTCCCCCCCCTATAGGCCCTCTGGAGGCCAGAAATGGCCTGTTTCCTAACTTCTGGTTGGCCCAATAGGCTCGTGTTTCACCCTCTCCAGGCTCCAAAGGCTTCCCTGGAGCCGGGGAAGGGTAAAAACGATCTCCCAGAGTCTCTGTGCAAGCCAAAAATCAGCTGGCCAGCATACACATGCACGTTGGAGCTGAGCTAGGGCAACGGCTCCGTGTTCCACATGTGGCACCTGTCTCATAGGTTGGCCATCATTGGTCTACGAGAATAGAGATGAAATTAATATTACACTTTATAGTAGTAGTAGTACTACTACTACTACTACTACTACTAATAATAATAATAATAATTTATTAGATTTCTATGCCGCCCCTCTCCGAAGACTCGGGGCGGCCCACAACAATAATAAAAAACAATATAACAGTGAAACAAATCTAATATTAAAAGAAAAAGATATATAAAACTCCAGCAATTAAAAGCATACAACACATACATACCAAACATAAAATATAAAAGTCTAGGGGAGGTGTCTCAGTTCCCCCAGGCCTGGCGATATAGGTGGGTCTTGAGTAATTTGCGAAAGACAAGGAGGGTGGGGGCCGTTCTAATCTCCAGGGGGAGTTGATTCCAGAGGGCCGAGGCCGCCACAGAGAAAGCTCTTCCCCTGGGGCCCGCCAAACGACATTGTTTGGTCAATGGGACCCAGAGAAGGCCAACTCTGTGGGACCTTATCGGCTGCTGGGATTCGTGCGGTAGAAGGGGGTTCCGGAGGTATTCTGGCCCAATGCCATGTAGGGCTTTAAAGGTCATTACCAACACTTTGAATTGTGACCGGAAACTGATCGGCAGCCAGTGCAGGCCACGGAGTGTTGTAGAAACGTGGGCAAATCTGGGAAGCCCCACGATAGCTCTCACGGTCAGATTCTGCACGATCTGAAGTTTCCAAACACTTTTCAAAGGTAGCCCCATGTAGAGAGCGTTGCAGTAATCGAACCTCGAGGTGATGAGGGCATGAGCGACTGTGAGCAATGACTCCCTGTCCAAATAGGGCTGCAACTGGTGCACCAAGCTAACCTGGGCAAATGCCCGCCTCGCCACAGCCGAAAGATGGTGTTCCAATGTTAGCTGTGGATCAAGGAGGACGTTTGATCTTCAATTACAATTTATAGTAATCCTAATCTCATTGCTGCTTTAAGTATAAATCCACATCTTGGATCCTATTTTATAATTTGGCCTCATGTTTTTTGCTTCAGTGGGTCCGACAACAAAGCCTTCAAACTATGGGCTTTTATTGAAGATGGAGGATGAGATTGTAAATAATAAAAATATACATGCCAAAAGACAGCGTCGGCACCCAGAGAGTTCCAGCCAGCATGCCATTGCCATGGTAATTATATATCGAACCTTGGGGTATTTTCTGCCTAAGAACTATGATCCTGACCGAAGGAGTTTAAGGTAAAATTTATACTTTTAACATACTTGAATAATAAATCTGGGTTGGGCAATTGTGTTTATGTATGACCAAATCATATACAGTGTTCCCTCAATTTTTGCGGGGGATGCGTTCCGAGACCGCCCGCGAAAGTCGAATTTCTGCGAAGTAGAGATGCAGAAGTAAATACACCAATTTTTGCTATGGACAGTATCACAAGCCTTCCCTTAACACTTTAAACCCCTAAATTACCATTTCCCATTCCCTTAACAACCATTTACTCACCATTATTACTGGTACTCACCATTAAATAAGACACTTAGTGATCCTGATATTTATAAACATAATTATTTTTTTAACAATAATCATTATTTTTTTGTTATTTGTTTGCAAAAATTATTAGTTTGGTGATGACGTATGGCGTCACCATGCAGGAAAAACCGTGGTATAGAAAAAAAACCCGTGAAGTATTTTTTAATTAATATTTTTTGAAAAACCGTGGTATAGGCTATTCGCGAAGTTCGAACCCGCGAAAATTGAGGGAACACTGTATTGTACATTTAAACTTAAGTTTACTGAGAAATTAGTTGCTGACTTTTCTCTTGGTGGTTCTGGATGATCCTAGAACAATGGTGGTGAATCTTTTTCCCCTCAGATGCCGAAAGAGCGTGGGTGCGTGTTATCGCACACGTGCGAGTGCCCACACCCGTAATTCAATGCCTGGGGAGGGCGGAAACAGCTTCCCCTGCCCTCTGGAGGCCCTCCAGAGGCCAGAAACGTCTTGTTTCCAAAATTCTGGTCAGTCCAGTAGGCTCATGTTTCACCCTCCCCAGGCTCCAAAGGTTTCCCTGGAGCCGGGGGAAGGTAAAAATGCCCTCTCCCATCCCCCAGAAGGAGATGGGAGAGCCAACCCAGAGCCTCTGTGCAAGCCAAAAATCAGCTGCCCGGCACACATATACACATTGGAGCTGAGCTAAGGCAACAGCTTGCATGCCAGCAGATATGGCTCCATGTGTCACCTGTGGCACCCATGCCATAGGTTCGCCATCACTGTCGTAGAAACTAATCCACAATAAAATAGATACCAGTTTGGAAAACAAATTAGGGTTTGTGGTGAGCCGCTCCGAGTCTTCGGAGAGGTGCGGCATACAAATCTAATTAATAATAATAATAATAATAATAATAATAATAATAATAATAATAATAATAATAATAATAATCGTCCTGCAACGAATCTGGCATAAGCCAGTGAAAGTGGTCCCAGTGATACTTGGCACGCTGGGCGCAGTGCCAAAGGATCTCAGCGGACATTTGAAAACCATCGGAATTGACTAAATCTCCATCTGTCAATTGCAAAAGGCCGCTTTAAAGGGATCTGCAAACATAATTCGCCGCTACATCATGCAGTTCTAGGTGCTTGGGAAGCGCCCGACTGGTGATGAAATACGAAATCCAGCATAGTGATCTCGTTTGCTGTGTTGTATTGACATAATAATAATGATGATGATGATGATGATGATGATGATGATGATGTTTGTTTGTTTTGTCAAATACGTATTGGCAATATATATATATAGCGGGGATGGGGTGTATATATACATACATACATACATACATATATACATACATACATACACACATGCACACACACACACTGCTCAAAAAAATAAAGGGAATACTTAAACAAAACAATATAACTCCAACTAAATAAAACTTCTGTGAAATCCAACTGTCCACTTAGGAAGCAACACTGATTGACAATCAATTTCACATGCTGTTGTGCACATTCAACTTTGTATACCGTGTTTCCCCGATAGTAAGGCAGTGTCTTACTATCTTTTTACCCCCAAAAGCCCCACTGTGTCTTACTTTGGGGGTATGTCTTACATTGTCCCGGGCACCCGGGGCCGGCTCGTCTTCGGGCTGCTCCTGATCGGCAACCTGGACCCGTCGCCTTCTTCCAAGCTCTCCAGCGTCCAGTGGCGCCGACAAAGAGACGTCCAAAGGCGCACCCTTGAAGCTCAGCGACATCGGCGCCGAGGACAAGTCCAGCTTCAAGCCTTACGGAGGGAGCTCGGGCGGGTGGCGAGAAGACGGGATTCCGGGTGCTGAGCGCCACCCGCCCGCCGTTCATGCCAAGGACAGGCAGCCCCAGTTCCAGTGCCTCGGCCTGCTCGCCCGGCCTCTTTCCCGGCGGGGAGAGCAAAGGCGGCGGCGGGAGTAGCGGAGGCAAGGCGGAGGAGAAAGAAGCGGCGGATAGCTGGCGAGCCCGGGTAGCTCATGCTGGCCGGCGGCGGCAGCGGGAAAACGGTCTGGCCCGGCTTGTAAGGGGAGACGGGCGCCACCAAGCCGGCAGAGCCCCGCCTTGGAGCCCTTGTGGCTTTGGCTCAGCTCGGCGGAGAGGCCGCTGGAAGAAGCCAAACGGGACGCGCCGTCGGATGTGCCCTTGCCCCTTGGCTTCTTCCAGCGGCCTCTCCACCGAGCTGAGCCAAAGCCACGAGGGCTCCAAGGCGGGGCTCTGCCGGCTTGGTGGCGCCCGTCTCCCCTTACAAGCCGGGCCAGACCGTTTTCCCGTGGCCGCCGCCGGCCAGCATGAGCTACCCGGGCTCGTTAGCCGGAGCGTACGCCGGCTACCCCCCGCAGTTCCTGCCGCCGGGCGTGGTGCTCGACCCCAGCAAAGCCGGCAGCGGGAGCAGCGGCAAAGTGGCGGGGTCCAGCCCTCTAGCCGGCGCCTCGCCAGCTATCCGCCGCTTCTTTATTCTCCGCCTCGCCTCCGCTACTCCCGCCGCCGCCTTTGCTCTCCCCGCCGGGCAAGAGGCCGGGCGAGCAGGTCGAGGCGCTGGAACTGGGGCTGCCTGTCCTTGGCGTGAACGGCGGGCGGGTGGCGCTCAGCACCCGGAATCCCGTCTTCTCGCCACAGCCCGAGCTCCCTCCGTAAGGCTTGAAGCTGGACTTGTCCTCGGTGCCGATGCTCCCACTCGTGCCGCAGCCAGAGCCGCGCCGCTTCGGCCAGGGCCGCCTCCTCGCCCGCCGGGTGGCCCAAGCTCTGGGTGCAGCGCGCCACTGCCAGCTGGCACCAGGCTGCGTAAGGGAGACTCTCCTGGGCGCGCAGCTCCCTCGCTTTTAGTACCGTGTTTCCCCGAAAGTAAGACATATGTCTTACTTTCGGGGTATGGCTTATATTAGCCAACCCCCCTGAAACCCCCCATATGTCTTACAATCGGGGGGGTCTTACTATCGGGGAAACACGGTAGAACAAAGTATTCAATGAGAATATTTCATTCATTCAGATCTAGGATATGTTAATATTTGTGTTCCCTTTATTTTTTTGAACAGTGTATATATAACACTATGTATATACATGAGATGGGTACTAATAAGAGAAAAACATTAGGACAGGGACAGTAGGCACGCTGGTGCACTTATGCACCATAATTCTATCTTAGAATTAGAACCTGAATGATTCAATTCAGAAACCAGTTGCATTCTTATGATATTTGGCTTACAGTTAAATGCGTGAACTGACTCATTATGTTGGAGATATTGTGCATGTTCTGTCAATGCTTTTGAAAATTCTGATGGCTGACCAATACATAAAATCCATCACTTGTATGCTAGAGCTATCGGGCAATGAATGTGCTTGCATAAACTGTCCCTTTACATGTCTTCACGCAGAAGAGAATTCAGTAATAAGTCCTGGCTAAGCCCAAAGCAATATACTCGTTTGAAAACAATCAACTACAGTATTTCGTTGTACATTCTGTAATGATAATTTTGTTTCATTTTGCCAGGTTACCCAGCCGTCCCACCATTAATACTCCAGTAATCAGCGTAATCATTTACAGAGATGGAAATTCTTTCCCTAATCTGGTGGACAGCCCAATTATGATTGAGCATGTTATGCTGGAAACGATGGAGAGAACAAAGCCTGTGTGTGTGTTCTGGAACCATTCGATTGCGTAAGTTTTCCAATCTATACTCTTTCCGTGGGCAGTTATTGTGGGTGGGCATTTTACAATAGAATAAAATGTTATAACAGTGATGGCGAACCTATGGCTCGAGTGCCACAGGAGGCACATGGAGCTATATCTGCTGGCACACGAGCCGTTGCCCTAGTTCACCTCCAACCTGCATGTACCGTGTTTCCCCGAAAATAAGATTTTTGCTCCAAAAGTTGTGCTACGTCTTATTTTCGGGGGGTGCCTTATATTTCTCACATAAGACAAATTCACAGGCAGAAAAGATGACACCCCCAAAGAAAGTGTACTGTACAGTACTCTGATTACGGTACGGTACCTGTCAGTATGGCACACACACACACAAAGGATGGCACTTCTATGGTACAACAGTATACTCCCGCTATTGCAGCTTCCGGCCACCAGAGGAACTATAGTCTACGCACTGTAGTGGAGACTGTAATGGCGGTGAGACAGCAGCAGACTGTGTCTACTGTACTGAACGGTACAAAGCAATGGAAGGGGCCATCAGGGGGGCCCACATTATTACGGTACCGCTATGAACAGCTTTGAATGGTACCGTATGTTTTTCCACCATACCGTATGTAAACTTGACTACGCCTTATTTTTGGGGGGTGCGTTATATTAGCAAATTCTGCAAAAGCTCTGACATGCCTTACTTTCGGGGTACGTCTTATTTTCGGGGAAACAGGGTATGTGCCAGCCAGCTGATTTTGTACTCGCACAGAGACACGGGGAGGATGTTTTTGGCTTCCAGAGAGCCTCCAGGAGGATGGGGGAGGGCGTTTTTACCCTCACCCAGCTCCAGGGAAGCCATTGGAGCCTGAAGAAGGCGAAACAAGATCCTACTGGGCCCACTAGAAGTTGGCAAACGGGCCTTTTCTGGCTTCCAGAGGCCCTCCGGGGAGGGGGGGGGAGTTTTTGCCCTCCCCATGCATTGAATTAGGGGTGTGGACACTCATGCATGTGCTATACCATGCACACACACTGTTATGGCACCCGCGGGGAAAAATGTTCACCAACACTGTGAAAGAAGATGAAATCTTCTAGTCCAGCCCCTGCTCAAGCAGGAGAACCTATACTATTTCTATATTATTTCAGATACTATTTCTATATTATTTCAGATACTATTTCAGATTTGAAGCATAAAAATACTTGATCAATCGATTATATGCCATCAATTCAATGTCAACTCTCAGCAAATACATATATAAATTTTCTCAATAACAAGAACAGCAATTCAGTCTTTTTCATATAGACTACCTAGCATAAAAGCAGTGGCAACTTCATTGGCTTTTATTTATTGCCAATTAGGAATAAAAGCTAGTTAACATTTTTTAAAAAATAAAGTATTCCATTATTCAAACACACAGATGGCTGTTTTAGAGAAATTCACACCACATATTTATTTGAGAACAGTTTCTAGACAGAAGTTGGCTGTTTAAGTGGAAAGAAGTTCAATAAAAAAAAACCTATATCAACTTGAACAGAATATAAATTATCGATGTACTTTTTGAAGCGGCATCAAATTGCCTCAAAGACAATTCTGTTAATTATCAATAGCCTTCTGTTACTCTATGAGTCATTTTTACTGTTTGTAATGAAAAACAGAAAGGATATGATTTTCATTCTGGTTGCAATTTGCTCCGTTACCAAATGCCCGCAAGAGCAATCATGGGCTTTCCTAGATATGCTCATGTCTCGTCAACACTCCGCAGCCAGCAAAGGCTGCCAATCAGTTTCCGGTCACAATTCAAAGTGTTGGTTATGACCTATAAAGCCCTACATGGCATCGGACCGGAATACCTCTGGGACCGCCTGCTGCCACACGAATCCCAGCAACCAATTAGGTCCCACAGAGTTTATTTATTTGTATTTATTTATTTATTCAATTTTTTATGCCGCCCTTCTCCTTAGACTCAGGGCGGCTTACAACATGTTAGCAATAGCACTTTTTAACAGAGCTAGGCTATTGCCCCCACAATCCGGGTCCTCATTTTACCCACCTCAGAAGGATGGAAGGCTGAGTCAACCTTGAGCCGGTGATGAGATTTGAACCACTGACCGTCAGATCTATAGTCAGCTTCAGCGGCTTGCAGTACAGCACTCTACCTGCTGCGCCACCCCAGCTCAGTTGGCCTTCTCCAGGTCCCGTTGACAAAACAATGTCATCTGGCGGGACCCAGTGGAAGAGCCTTCTCTGTGGTGACCCCAGCCCTCTGGAATCAACTCCCCCCCCGGAGATTAGGATTGCCCCCACCGTCCTTGTCTTTGCAAACTCCTGAAAACCCACCTATGTCGCCAGGCATGGGGAAACTGATATACCCCTAGCTGTTCCGATTTATGTGTGGTTTGTCTGGTTGATATGACTGTTCTTTATAAGGGTTTTAAAATTGTTTTTAATATTGGATTTGTATATTATGTATTGTTGTTGTAAGCCACCTCGAGTCTTCAGACAGGGGCGGCATACAAATCTAATAAATTATATTATTATTATTATTATTATTATTATTATTATTATTTATTGGATTTGTATGCCGCCCCTCTCCGCAGACTCGGGGCGGCCAACAACAATGATAAAAAAAAACATATAACAATCCAATTTAATAAAACAACTAAAAACCCTTATTATAAAAACCAAACATACACACAAACATACCATACATAACTTGTAATGGCCTAGGGGAAGGAATATCCTAACTCCCCCATGCCTGGCGACAAGGGTGGGTATTGAGTAATTTGCAAAAGACAAGGAGGGTGGGGGCCATTCTAATCTCTGGGGGGAGCTAATTCCAGAGGGCCGGGGCCGCCACAGAGAAGTCTCTTCCCCTGGGGCCCACCAAACGACATTGTTTCGTCGATGGGACCCGGAGAAGGCCAACTTCAAGTTATTATTATTATCTCTCAGATTGCTTGTGGCCGTGCTGTGCAGACACCTGCACGAAGCATAGTGATTGCCTGCCTCCCCCCTCCACCTCTGCCTGCTGCTGATGCTACCATGCAAGCTTTCTGCAAGTTTCTAGACCTTTGGACCACCTATCTCTCCCCCCCCCCGCCACTTCCATGCCCGGACTTATTTGCCCTGCGCCAAAGTGCTGGCAGTTTGTGACCCGACACCATCGGCCCTCACGTGCTCACTACCTCTTGTGCTGGCCATGTCCATTCCCCTGGGCTTTTGGGGGGATAGGGCTTATATTAGACTTATTTTTGGGGTGTGTGTTATTTTTGGGAAACACATTATTTTGAATTTCACTCAAGAACAGGCTCAAATGTTCGAGGGAGCTTCTGTGCTTCTTTTTCAATGGATGAAGACATTATTTACTCAAAAAAATAAAGGGAACACCAATACAATACAATTCCAAGTAAATCAAACCTCTGTGAAATCAAAATGTCCAATTAGGAAGCAACACTGATTGACAATCAATTTCACATGCTGTTGTGCACATTCAATTTTGTACAGGACAAAATATTCAATGAGAATTTAATTTTTAATTTATTGGATTTGTATGCTGCCCCTCTCCAAAGACTCTCCGAAAAAATATTTCGTTCATTCAGATCTAAGATGTGTTATTTGAGTGTTCCCTTTATTTTTTTTGAGCAGTATATTTATTTATTTATTTTAGGGAAATTTGCAGCTCTTGCAGAGCTATAAGAAGCGTGTGAGCGATCAAAATAATACCTTGGAGAATGTGGGAATTGCTACATCTTAAAACCAATGCTGGGATATAAAAATAGATACATACCAAATAATCTGAGAGATTTAGAATAATGGATTTTATTATAGCTTTCCAGCTAGGAAAAGACTCCCTGTTACTTAAAGATCAAAGAGATAGCTAAATGATAATCATAGGTTGCTTGCGCTGCTTATCCTCCTTGGGTGTAATTTTGTCATTGGTCATGATGAAGCAAAGTTGAAAGAAACAATAACCCTTGCAAACATTGAATTCAGTGGCCAGACAGTGCATTAATAGTCACTCACGCCCTCATCACCTTGAGGCTCGACTACTGTAACGCTCTCTACATGGGGCTACCTCTGAAAAGTGTTCGGAAACTTCAGATCATGCAGAATGCAGCTGCTAGAGCAATCATGGGCTTTCCCAAATATGCCCATGTCACACCAACACTCTGCAGTCTGCATTGGTTGCCGATCGATTTCCGGGCACAATTCAAAGTGTTGGTTATGACCTATAAAGCCCTTCATGGCATCGGACCAGAATATCTCCGAGACCGCCTTCTGCTGCACGAATCCCAGCGACCGATTAGGTCCCACAGAGTCGGCCTTCTCCGGGTCCCGTCAACTAAACAATGTCGGTTGGCGGGCCCCAGGGGAAGAGCCTTCTCTGTGGCGGCCCCGACTCTCTGGAACCAGCTCCCCCCAGAGATTAGAACTGCCCCTACCCTCCTTGCCTTTTGTAAACTTCTCAAAACCCACCTTTGTCGTCAGGCATGGAGGAACTGAGATATCTCCCCCGGGCCTATATAATTTATGTATGGTATGTTTGTAGGTATGTCTGTTTAAAAATGGGTTTTTTTAACTATTTTAAATTTTAAATTGTATATTATTAGATTTGATATGAATTGTTTTATTGTGTTGTGAGCCGCCCCGAGTCCACGGAAAGGGGCGGCATACAAATCTAATAAATAATAATAATAATAATAATAATAATAATAAGAAGAAGAAGAAGAAGAAGAAGAAGAAGAAGAAGAAGAAGAAGAAGAAGAAGTCTGATGCTCCTGGACATGGGTGCTATTGTTGAGAAGTTGGGATTAATAATGAAAACACTGGTTTTCGTAAAAGCTGCACTTTAAAAAAAATCTGTTTTGCTTTGTGAGTTGCGTGGAGCAGTGATTTTCAACCTTTTTTGAGCCGCGGCACATTTTTTACATTTACAAAACCCTGGGGCACATTGAACGGGGTGGCGGTGGGGGCTAAAAAAAGTTTGGACAAAAAATTCTCTCTCTCTCTCTTCCTCCCTTTTGCTATATTTCTCTCCCTCTTTCTCTCCCTTCCTCTTTCTTTCTTTCTCTCTCTCCATCCCTCTTTCTTTCTCTTCCTTCCTTCCTCTCTTTTTTGCTCTCTTTCTCCCTCCCTCCCTCCCTCCCTCTATGTCTTTCTCTCTCTCCTTCCCTCCCTCTCTTTCTCTCTCTCTTGCTTTCTTTCTCTTGTTCTCTTTCTCTCTCGCTCGCTCTTTCTCTCTCTTGCTTGCTTTCTTTCTCTTTCTTTCTCTCTTTCTTGCTTTCTTTCTCTCTCTGAGCTTCGCGGCACACCTGACCATGTCTCACGGCACACTAGTGTGCCACGGCACACTGGTTGAAAAACACTGGCATGGAGAGATGGCAATGTCAAGTTAAGTTCCAACCCATCACTGAAACATTTGGCCTGTCAGATAACAAATATAATTGAAATTGGATTTCCCCCCCCTTTTTTTTTTATTGAACAGAACTAGAGAAACAGCAGGAGGCTGGTCTTCAAAAGGATGTGAACTGTTTTCCCGGCGCCAGAACCGTATTATTTGCCAATGTAACCACATGACCAGTTTTGCAGTCCTAATGGATATGTCAAATCGCGAAGTAAGCAGTTCCCTTATTTTGTTTATTGCGGTAATGAAACGGTGTTTGATGAGAGTTAAAAAGCAAATGAGATCATTTTAAATTAGTGTTTTATTTTTATTTAAAAGCTACCTTCCAGGTTTATCAAAGTAGTCTGCGTTAACCCACAGTGCTCTATTTCAGCTACAAAGTTCTTACAGTGGGGAGGATTTAATGTTTGGTTCATTTTCGTTTGGTTTCTCACCACCATACGATGAATATTTTTAGAAAAAATAATTACTATCTTTTTTTAAAAAAAATCAGAAAGGTGTTCCCTTATTTGATTAATAAATATTATTAAAAGGCATAAGTTTATTTATTTATTTATTTTATTTGTCCAATAAACCATACACATTGAAGAGAATAAACATGTAGTAATATATATCAAGGAAAGGATAGAAGAAAAGATTGAAGAATAGAGGAGGAGATATTTGAAAGGAAGAAAAGATACATGAGATATAGGAAAGACAATTGGACAGGGGACGGAAGGCACTCTAGTGCACTTATGCATGCTCCTTACTGACCTCTAAGGAACCTGGAGAGGTCAATCATGGATAGTCTAAGGGAAAAATGTTGGGGGTTAGGGGTTGACACTACTGAGTCCGGTAATGAGTTCCACGCTTCGACAACTCGATTATTAAAGTCATATTTTTTACAGTCAAGTTTGGAGCAGTTAATATTAAGTTTGAATCTGTTGCACACTCTTGTGTTGTTGCGGTTGAAGCTGAAGTAGTTGTTGACAGGCAGGACGTTGCAGCATATGATCTTGTGGGCAATACTTCGATGATATTAGATCAAGTTGTCATTAACTGCAGCCCTAGGTAGTCTAAAAAAATGCTATCAAATTTTTTATTATTGGCCACCATCGTAGCCTCCTGTTACAATGTCATTTTTAATGAATTTCTGATTACCCATATTTCTATGCAGCTTTAAATCTCAGTCTTATTTGATATAAGGTTGAAGGCAAACCTATGGCACACGTGCCACAGGTGGCACTTGGAGCCAAATCTGAGGGCACGCGAGGCGTTGCCATATGTCAGCTCCAGCACTCATGCGTGTGCTGGCCATCTGATTTTCGGCCTTCTTTTTGGCCATTTTTTGCCATCCCCAGGCTTCAGGAGACCCAACAGCCCAACGGACTGACCAGAAGTCCAGAGGCTTCAGTGAGGCCTATGCGAATATGCAGGGTGGGAGTGCAGGGGTTGTGCGCATGCACAGGGGAGAGCATTGCATTATGGGTGTGGGCATTTTGGCAAAAAAAAGTCCACCATCACTGATATAAGATGTCAAGACAGCTAGGGTTTTTTTTTTTTAAGTTTTCTAATTATTTACTTATTTAGTAGTTTATATTTCTTCTGTTAATGACTCAAAGAAAGCAGGATACTGATTGGCTCAGAGGCTTCCATGGCGGGTGGATTCAAGATGGCAGCCACCTGATTAAACCCCACCCTTTTTATACGCATGAAGAGTCTGCCTCTACCATCTTGAATCTTTTGCCTGGCCCTCCCACAGATGTCCCTAGCCCCATGTAGAGCTCATTGCAATAATCAAGACGGGAGGCCTGCTAGACGGGAGTTGACAGCACTCCCCTCCCCTGTAGGCCCATTTTTAGTTCCAGGGGGCTTCAGGGAGGCTAGCTAGCACCAAAACAGGGGTCATGTGCAATACACAGGGGATGAGAAAGCACGGGGGGGTCATGTATGCCTGGGGGGTTGCAGGGGACAAGTCGTGCATGTGTGTGCAGGGGGCGGGGCCTGCAGGGGCATTGCATTAAGGCTGTTGGCACGCGAACATGTGCTGTTGGCACCCAAGGAGAAAAAAGTTCGCAATCAGTGCCCTAGCCCAGGGGTCTCCAACCTTGGCATCTTTAAGACTTGTGGACTTCAACTCCCAGAATTCTGGGAGTTGAAGTCCACCAGTCTTAAAGTTGCCAAAGTTGGAGACCCCTGCCCTAGCCCAACCTCAAGCCATCAGTACCTTGCATCTCAATCAAAGCAAAGTATGAGTTCAAAACTCTCCATGTTTAATCCTTTGTATCATGGTTTGGGTCTGCAAATTGCCCTGTTGATTAATGTATTTTTCCCTTGCTATAAGATGACAAAGTGAGTTATTACCATTCCCATTTTCAAAGATGGGGACTTGCCAAAGCCAGGGATCCTTTTTAAAGGAAATTGCAGACTGGATTTGCAGGGAAAGAAATGCTGATGTCATGATGTCTCTTGAGTGGGCACAGCTTAAAACAGGAATTCCGCAGGAATTTAATAGTTTGACCTATGAGCTGTCTGTGTGCTTTTAAAAGAATGTCTTTACCTTCCCTGCTCTAATGCCTATTTTTTAAAATTCTTATTTATACATGCACTTTGAGAAACATAGATCTCTCAAAGCCTCTTCACCGTGCTTCATCTTGAGGCTTTCCTTTCTGGCATCGAAGAGCCTCTTATTAATGTGGATATACTTCAGGCAGCGGTGAATTGGAAATAAAAATGTAAACACTGAATAAAAGGATTGAAATCCATTTAACTGTGGTCTTCTTACACTACAAAAACCTGTCAGTGAATTAATTCACCGCTTGACATATTCCCTGAAGTGTTTTTAAAAAAAACCTAAACTGCTCTTAGAAATTGACAGCCCTTCATACCGCTTAAAAGAATGTGGATTTGAGATAGAACAGTGTTTAGTTAAATTAATATACTATCCATGCTGATTTTATAAATACAGTGATACCTTGTCTTACAAACTTCATTGGTTACGGGACGAGGTTCTTAAGGTGAAAAGTTTGTAAGACGAAACAATATTTCCCATAGGAATCAATGGAAAACCGATTAATGCGTGCAAGCCCAAAATTCACCCCTTTTGCCAGCCGAAGCGCCCATTTTTGCGCTGCTGGGATTTCCCTGAGGTTCCCCGGACTTCTGTGTTTTTGCGATGCTGCAGGGGAATCCCAGTAGGGAAATCCCAGCATCGCAAAAACAAGCGCTTCGCTGGCAACGGAAGTCCGGAGGTGGGGTTTCCCATGGAGGGGAGCCTCAATGGAATCCTAGCAGCGCAAAAACGGGTGCTTCGCTGGCAACGGGAGTCTGGAGGCGGGGCATCCCAGCGGCGGCGGGGGGTTTGTAAGGTGAAAATAGTTTGTAAGAAGAGGCAAAAAAATCTTAAACCCCGGGTTTGTATCTCGAAAAGTTTGTATGATGACGTGTTTGTAAGATGAGGTATCACTATATAATAATAGAGCATTTGGAAGGGGAATAAAGACAAATGAATAATATATTTTATCAGCCCATGCATATAGTAAACAAAAGCATTATTTTATTTTACAGTATGATGACGTCCTTCCTCTCAGGATCATCACTTACACAACAGTTTCCATCTCACTCGTAGCTTTGTTGCTGAGCTTCATACTTCTGGTCTTGATCCGAACTTTGCGGTCCAATCTGCACAGCATTCACAAAAACTTGGTGGCTGCTCTGTTCTGCTCGGAGTTAGTCTTTCTGATAGGAATCAACCAGACAGAAAATCAAGTAAGACTTAATTTTCAGCGGGTTTTATCTAACATGCCTTTTCTCACCTCAAACAAAAAAGTGTACCATGACTCAAAGGTGTGAATTCATTTCTATCAGGGTTGCTACCTAAGAACAAAGCAGCTTTGTTCTATTTGGAATACACAGCATGAATGAAAGAGATGTTGCGCTTAAGATGGATTCCTCAGAAACACTGTTTAAGTACAGTGGTACCTCATCTTACGAACGCCTCTTCTAACGAACTTTTCAAGATACGAACCCGGTGTTTAAGATTTTTTTGCCTCTTCTTCCTAACTATTTTTACCTTACAAATCCAAGCAGCTGCTGCTGGGATGAAGGGATTTCTTTTTTTCCCCTTTTTTGAAGAAAGAAAAGGGAGGGGCGGCTTGGAGGAGGAAAGATTTTGCAGAGAACAACGTGCTTGCAAAGGCACTGAAACGGTGTCTTTTGAAGAAAGAAAAGGGAGGGGCGGCTTGGAGGAGGAAAGATTTTGCAGAGAACAACGTGCTTGCAAAGGCACTGAAACGGTGTCTTTTGAAGAAAGAAAAGGGAGGGGCGGCTTGGAGGAGGAAAGATTTTGCAGAGAACAACGTGCTTGCAAAGGCACTGAAACGGTGTCTTTTGAAGAAAGAAAAGGGAGGGGCGCCCCCCTTGCCTTTCTTCCTTCCCACTCACCCTTTAGCCTAGCCTTGCTTCTTCCACCCGCCCCCTTTAGCTACTCCTCCCTGCCCTCTGTTCGCCTCCCTTCTAAAGTTTGGGATTTTCCTGAAGGATTTGCACGCATTATTTGCTTTTACATTGATTCCTATGGGAAACATTGTTTCATCTTACGAACTTTTCACCTTACGAACCTCCTCCTGGAACCAATTAAGTTCGTATGATGAGGTACCACTGTATCAGGCAGGGATGGGCTGTTGCCCAGACAGCGGGAATGCAGTAGGGTAGCAAAAATGGAGCTCCACCCCAGAGCACCCAATTTGCACTGAAAGATGTTAAAAGAAAATGCAAGGTGTCCCGCATAATCCTTGCCCACAGTAAAAAAATTGGTAGCCCTTCACTGTCAAACTTGCAGCCTGCGGGCCAGATGCGTCACAAGCTGACCACGCCCACCTCTGGGAGAAAAAGTCGCAATACGTCATATGACGCCACCGTGCCGACACGAGTTTGACAACCCTGACCTACACCTTCACCATTTTTAATTTTTCAACTTCTTGTAGCCTTGGACAGCATCAGGTAGGAAAAGACGGGTGTGGAAATCATAGTTTATCAACCTGCTTTTAGATTAGATTAGATTAGATTTATTGGATTTATATGCCGCCCCTCTCCAAAAACTCGGGGCGGCTCACAACAATAATAAAAAACAGTACACAATAACAAATCCAATGCCCACCAATCTAATTACAATTTAAAATTAGTAATTTCATAAAACAATCCCAATATATATAAAAAACAGGCACACAGTCAATCAATCAACAAAACAGCATGGGCAAGGGGGAGGTGTTTTAGTTCCCCCATGCCTGACGGCAGAGGTGGGTCTTAAGGAGTTTACGAAAGGCAGAGAGGGTGGGGGCAATCCTAATCTCAGGGGGGAGCTGGTTCCAGAGGGTCGGGGCCCCCACAGAGAAGGCTCTTCCCCTGGGTCCCGCCAGACGACATTGTTTAGTCGACGGGACCCGAAGAAGGCCGACTCTGTGGGACCTAACCGGTTGAATTTGGCCTGATGCAAGATTGATTGTTGCTGTAGTCTCATGCACACTTTCTTGGAAAAGGATGTGTAATAAGCAAAGTGCTCGATTTGAAGAATTTATAGGCAAAACGCTCTTCTAATCCTCCTGCCGCCCGTCACAATGCTTTGGAGAAATGGGGTGCAGCAACAGTTGGAAAAACTGACAATGTAGGTCTCTAAAAATGCCTGATCCAGCCACTCCCTCACTCTTGAAGGTTTTGCTGAGTAGTGACAGATAAAGTTAAGAGGGCATGAAGGGTGTAATTTTGCCTCCCAGGCTGTTAGCATCACTGAAAAAGGCAAGATTTTGCAAGCAGGAGTGGAAGATCTCTGGGAGTTACAGGGCTCCATTTCTATCCTTAAAATTTCCCACTCTCCCCAAACATCCAAAAATAAAATAAGCTATGTCAGCCATAGTTCCCTCTAAGCTGAGCAGTGAGCAATCACTCACTTAAAAATCATCATCAACTCAGAATTTTCCAAACCTGCCCAGAAGCCGAGAGGGAAAGAGTGAGAGGGAAGGAGAGAGAGAGGAAGAGAGAGAAACAGTTAGAAAAAAGAGAGGAAGGAAAAGAGAAAGAAAAAGAATGGGAGTAAGGAAGAGAGAAAGAAAATCAAAATCTAGTTTGAAAGTAGCTCAACTATTTAAGTGGCATTTTGATATTGATAGAGTTGCCCTATTATGAGCTCACTGTTATAGACACACAGTACAGTATTTTATTTTGAAATTCTCTGAGGCAAAACAGGGTGGGTTTTTTATTTGTTTGTTTGTTTGTTTGTTTAATATTTCTGTGCCACCCAGTCCCGAAGGGACTGCAGCTCAGACACTATACTTTTCCGCCCACCCCCCAAAAAAAATTAGAGGGAACACTGATGTCAGCAACAATAAGTGGACAAGACCAGGGAATAAACTTAAAAGGAAGGGTAAAACTACTTTTATTGAGTTAGCTATAAGTCTGATTATGTTAGATCCCTCCTTGCCTCCACCATCCCACTTTAGTTTAGTGAGTTAGAGAGGTCACATCCTGATCCACTTCCAAATTTTATCTTCTTCTGGATATAAAAATACTTTAACTTAGGGAACAGATCTTACAAATCTCTGTCAAGGCCTTGTTCCTTATTCTCTACAACCTTGACTTTCCTCAAGTGCCTTTAGCCCCTAATAAATGGCTTGTTGCATCAAGAGCAGGTTCCAAAGAAATTAGAATATTATTTTAATATTATTTTTGGGGGGAGTGGGAATCAAGCAATGAAAAGAAGGAAAGAGTCAGAGGACCGACATTTTCTCTTTGGTGCTTCTGATAGTTGGCTTGGGAATTGCTTCTGAAAGTTTAAGATGGGGATGGGTATCACCCAGGGGTGGGTTCCACTTACCTTCACCACCGGTTTGCATCCTGACCTTTCCTCTTGGAATTCTGCTTCTGTGCACGCTCAGTAGCTATAATCAGTCCAAACCACAGCTGAGGAGCTGATCAGCTGTGATTCGGGGGAAGAAACAAAGGTAAGTATAAACCCGGGGGCCCTTTTTCAAGCCGCCGTATGGTGTATGGTATGCTTATGAGTGTGTATGTACTATATGGGGTTTCTTTTTAAATCTTAAATGTTTTAAATGTATTCAGATTATTTATGATTTGTTTTTCTCTGCTGTGAGCCGCCCCGAGTCCTCGGAGAGGGGCGGCAATACAAATCTAAATAATAAATAAATAAATAAAATAAATAAAACAACTTCCAAACAGTTAAAAAAAAATCAGGCATATCAGGGCTGTACTTAAAAAATGAATAGATTGGGGACCTTGTAGGAGGGCAGAGTAGAGGTGAAGAATTGAGTTGGGCTTGTGTTAATCTTTAACCCAACCATTCTGAGAAGACTTTGGGGACTTTATCTCAATAAAAAGGAGTAACTATTTGTTCTGTCGGGCTCTCTGGTAGACTCCTCCCCAAAATTCACAGGTACAAATTTCAGACACACACACGTTTGAAAATTCAAAACAATGTTCTTTATAATGAAAATTCACTTAAACCAAGCCCTCTTTTGGTATAGCAAAGAGCACTCATCTCCAAACAAACTGGTAATTTGTACAAGTCCCTTATCAGTTCTGTGATACTTAGCTTGCAGCTGTGAGGCAATTCACAGTCCTTCTTCTTTCACAAAGTGAAACACACTTTGTCCTGGTTTAGTTTCAAAGCGGGGGAAAAATCAGCACACAAAAGGTCAAAGTCAGTAAAGCAGTCACGAAACACAATGATCAGATAATCCTCCACAATGGCCAAACCCACAGGCTGCTATTTATAGCAGCCTCACTAATTACCACAGCCCCACCCAACCACAGGTGGCCTCATTTTCTTTGATAATAATCTCTCAGTTGTTGTTGCCTATGCATCGCTCTCCGCATGCGTGGCTGTATCATTAACTCTTGTTCTGAATCCAAGGAGGAGCTAGATAATGGATCTCCTTCTGAGCTGTCTGCCCCACTCTCCTCCTCCCTGTCACTCATGTCTTCTTGGTCAGAGGAGCCTTCATCAGCAGATTCCACCGGGGACAAAACAGACCTGCAGCATGTGGATGTCTCCCCCACATCCACAGTCCTTGGGGCAGGAGCTGCGCCAGAGCTAACCATAACACTATTTAGCTCTTCTTTATATTGTACTAGCAATCTGCATTCCTAAGGAGTGATAAGATATTTTTTTTCAAATTAATGTCCTTTTAAATTTGTCCCATACCAAATCCATTAAATTATTCATGTAATAATTCAGAGCATTTGTTCAGAAATGTATGTCTTTTCTAAATTTGAAAGCAAGAGATAATCATGAGTTAATTAACAAAAATGTTCTGCCCCATCTTAAGTCATTTTACTTGAGCAGGACGGAAATTATATGAAAGGGGCCACTCCTCCTTGCATTGTAGTGAGATCTGCTGTGAATGTCTATCAGACAGTTTTCAAACCTTCCTTGCAGAATAAGAATAATCTCAGCAGTCACACACGAATGAGCTTGAAAAATCCAAGAATTTAGGGAAACAATTGAAACAGAATCACTTGACATTTCATTTCACTTTTATTAATTTCCGTAAGGCAGAAATCACGTGACTGGGTGAGGTTTCAGTCACGCGTGAATGATTGATTGACAACAATTCTCTATTTTCATTGTTGCATAACTGAAATAAGCAGTTTGCATGATTACGGCCCATGCAGAGACACATGCAAAAGAAATACTTAGAATTAGGAGAGTAAAAAGACTTTACGGGGAGGGTTTAAAGTTGCCAAGTTTTTAAATTGAGCGTATGAACCTGCCCGCTCTTTCCTGAAGTCTTGATTAAGTGAACAAATTAGTAATTTAACATAGAAGAGTGAGGCTGTGTTCTGATACAAAAAGTGATCTTGTGGACCTAAAATGACCGTTTCCATTTCTATTAACCAGTTTTGGATCGGGTAAAATCTTGAAACTGCTCTTAATCTTAATCATGATTTTTCAAGTCCTCAACTTACAACCACAATTGAGCCCAAAATATACATTGTTAAGCGAGAAATTTGTTTAAGTGAGTTTTGGCCCATTTTACTTTTCACAAATGAATCACTGCGGTCATTAAATTAGAATCGCAGTTGTTAAGTGAACCTAGTTTCCCCGTTAACTTTGCTTGCCAACGGTCTTAAGTGTAAAAAATATTCATAACTCACTTTTTTCAGTGTCATCGTAACTTTTGAACGGTCACTAAATGGATGTAAGTTGAGGATTACCTGAACGGGTCCAAAGACGGGCTACAAGAATGGTGGAAGGTCCTAAGCATAAAACGTATCAGGAAAGACTTAATGAACTCAATCTGTATAGTCTGGAGGACAGAAGGAAAAGGGGGGACATGATCGAAACATTTAAATATGTTAAAGGGTTAAATAAAGTTCAGGAGGGAAGCGTTTTAACAGGAAAGTGAACATAAGAACAAGGGGGCACAATCTGAAGTTAGTTGGGGGAAAGATCAAAAGCAACATGAGAAAATATTATTTTACTGAAAGAGTAGTAGATCCTTGGAACAAACTTCCAGCAGACGTGGTAGATAAATCCACAGTAACTGAATTTAAACATGCCTGGAATAAACATATATCCATCCTAAGATAAAATACAGAAAAATAGTATAAGGGCAGACTAGATGGACCATGAGGTCTTTTTCTGCCGTCAGACTTCTATGTTTCTATGTACAAGTTAGTTTTATTGACTTGTTCGACATGAGGTTGCTTTAAAGCAGTGTGTCTCAATTATTTTCTGTTATGTCCCCCCCTCCCGCAGGAAGAAGTAAACATTTCATGCCCCCCAACTCTCCACTGGGATGATTGTTTCCAATATTCAGCATGGTTTCCCTGAAAAAACTCAAGCGGCTTATCAGCGTGATTGGGGTGTAATGTGTTTAAATGATCCCTTAATTTATTTGGCTTCATGCTATCCGTTGCCAACATTTTTAGACTCAGTAAACATACCGGTCTTGCCTCGTCTCCCACCCTAGTCACAGTGAAGCCAAGAGTTACATGAGCTTCATCATATTTCCTCATCTTAGCTTTTGGGAGATTTAGGTTTGTCTCATTATCTCCGTCTCTCTCCTCCTTTCTTTTCATCCCTGTTAAATATTTTTCCATGGTGTCTCTTAAGGGTTTGTTATCTGCACTTCGCATCTCCTACTCTGTGCTGTATGCTACTGTAAAAAAACCCTACTCCCTGCGGCAAAAAAAGCACGTTCCCCAGGTCACATGTTGCCCCTGGCTCGCTCCGCGCCCCCCAAGCTCCCCCCACTATTTGAGAAACACTGCTTCAAAGCGTCATAATAAAAACTAATCTCATGTTGACCCAGGATTTCATAAAGAAGTTTTGGGGAGGGGGGGTTGTTTTTCTGAAAAATTCTTAGAAATCTTAGCTTCCCAAAATTGCAAATGTACAGATGACAAGAGGTTGCTATAAATTAAGAGGAAAATATGTTTCTAGAGAAACAACAACATAAGGTGATGATTCTCCTAACTTTTCTTCGGAGACTCGGAATCATCTGATTAGACCTGTTTAAAAATGCCTCCAGAAGTTGGCGTTTTTAAGAAGATATTGGATAACCAATTTATTTATTTTATTTTTATTTTATTTATTTATTTATTCATTTGTCCAATACACAAATACATAGGAAGAAAATAAACATGAAGTAATATATATAAGGATAAAAGTGAAAATAGAAGAGAAGATATATGAAAGGAAGAAAATATATATGATATATGAGATAAAGGAAAGACAATTGGACAGGGGACGAAAGGCACACTAATGCACTTATGTACGCCCCTTACTGGCCTCTTAGGAACCTGGAGAGGTCAATCGTGGAGAGTCTAAGGGAGAAATGTTGGGGGTTAGGGGTTGACACTATTGAGTCCGGTAATGAGTTCCACGCTTCGACAACTCGATTGTTAAAGTCGTATTTTTTACAGTCAAGTTTGGAGCGGTTCGTATTAAGTTTGAATCTGTTGCGTGCTCTTGTGTTGTTGCGGTTGAAGCTGAAGTAGTCTGAAACGGTGTAGGGTTTCCTGCCTAGGCAAGGGGGGTTGGACTAGAAGACCTCCAAGGTCCCTTCCAGTGCTGTTTTTGCGTAAAATGAGATGCTGGAACACATTCACATTTGATCTAGTGTAGGATGTAGTTCCCCCTCAAAAAACACGTTTTGGCTGCCAGGCATTAAACAGTAAATTTGGAGTGCAGCCTTTACGAATGTTCCCTTAGCTATAACCAAACATTAATAATTGTGCTAAAAAGTATGGTGGCTTAGTAGATGCAGTTCTAATTGGTCTGGATTCTTTTTTCTTTTTTTTTCTAGTTTGTGTGCACCGTAATAGCCATTCTTTTGCACTATTTCTACATGAGCACGTTTGCTTGGATGTTTGTTGAGCAGCTTCATATCTACCGCATGCTGACCGAAGTGAGAAACATCAATTTTGGGCACATGAGGTTCTATTACGTTATGGGATGGGGGATTCCTGCCATTATAACAGGTAAGAAAGGCGCATGGTTCCCCTGTGAACTTAGGTTTATTCTTCTGACTGCCACAATTTCCTCCCAGGAATTCCTGGTAACTGAAAATTGGGGAATGTTTTATATTCTGAGCAAAATACCGGCAGACATATCAAAGTTTTGACTGGAAGATGATGATGATGATGATGATGATGATGATGATTATTATTATTATTATTATTATTATTATTATTATTATTTATTAGATTTGTATGCCACCCCTCTCCGAAGACTCGGGGCGGCTCACAACAATGATAAAAACAATATTATAGTAGCACAAATTTAATATTAAAAGAAATAACTAAAACCCTATCATATTAAAACCAAACAACACATATATACCAAACATAAATTATAAGGAGCCTGGGGAAAAGATGTCTCAAAACCCCCATGCCTGGAGGTATAGGTGGGTCTTGAGTAGTTTACGAAAGACAAGGAGGGAGGGAGCAGTTCTAATCTCCGGGGGGAGTTGATTCCAGAGGGCCGGGGCCGTCACAGAGAAGGCTCTTCCCCTGGGGCCCACCAGACGACATTGTTTAGTCGACGGGACCCGGAGAAGGCCAACTCTGTGGGACCTTATCGGTTGCTGGGATTCGTGCGGTAGCAGGCGGTTCCGGAGGTACTCTGGTCCAATGCCGTGTAGGGCTTTAAAGGTCATAACCAACACTTTGAATTGTGACCGGAAATTGATCGGCAGCCAATGCAGGCCATGGAGTGTTGTAGACACGTGGGCGAATCTGGGAAGCCCCACAATGGCTCTCGTGGCCGCATTCTGCACGATCTGAAGTTTCCGAACACTTTTCAAAGGTAGCCCCATGTACAGAGCGTTGCAGTAATCAAACCTCGAGGTGATGAGGGCATGGGAAAATACTACCTTAGTCTGGAGAAAAGTATACTAAATTAATATTCTGATTTTAAAAACTTACTTTTTGGTAGCAAAAGTTCACCATCCCCATCCAATGTACATTAGACTAGAAGTTAAACGTAGTGACTTAAAATATTTGAATGATTTTTAAGGGAAAATATTTAAACATGATTATCCAAAGATATGGTGAATGACCATTTCTTTAAAAAATATTTCTTGGTGTGAATTAATGCTTCAAATTCAAAGTTATGTTGAGTTTCTTGTCTTTTTTTGTCTTGCAATGCAGGTCTTGCTGTTGGTTTAGATCCTCAGGGATATGGGAACCAAGATTTTTGCTGGCTCTCTGTTTATGACACCCTGATTTGGAGTTTTGCTGGTCCAATTGTAATAGTTGTGGCTGTAAGTATTGTTGATTTTGCAATGATGTAGTCCTGTAATACTACAAGGTAACTGACAGCATAGAGAGAATGAACAACTAAGTAAGTGTGAGGACACCTTCCCTTCAGATTCATATACAAAATATAAATAAGAATTTATATCTAACAGCTCTTTAAAATTAATGGCAATTTGTTTAAGTTATTTTTTTAAAATATACTTTATTAGATTATTTTAAAAAAGAAAACAGGGAAAGGGGGGATGGGAATACAAAAAAGAGAAGTGGGAGTGGGGTAAACAGTATTTTTATACAGCGACATATATATTATTGTATATACAGTGATCCCTCGATTATCGTGAGGGTTCCGTTCCAAGACCCCTCGCGATAATCGATTTTTCGCGATGTAGGGTTGCGGAAGTAAAAACACCATCTGCGCATGCGCACCCTTTTTCCATGGCCGCGCATGCGCAGATGGTGGAGTTTGCGTGGGCGGCAGGGAAACCCCGATCTTCGTCTGCTCGCTGCTGCTGCGGCTGCCCAGCAGCTGATCTGCTCGGCGGCAGCAGTGAGGAGCCGAATCGGGCTTTCCCCTTTGCGTGGGCGGCGGGGAAACCCCGATCTTCATCTGCTCGCTGCTGCTGCAGCAGCAGCGAGCAGACGAAGATCGGGGTTTCCCCGCCGCCCACGCAAAGGGGAAACCCTGGCTCCTCGCTGATGCCCCCGCTCGCCTGCCCGCCGCCCGCCGCCCGCCAGCAAGAGGGGGAGAGATAGAGAAAGAGAGAGACGGAAAGAAAGAGATGAGAGAGGGAGGAAGAGAGTGTGAGAGAGGAAGAAGCAAGATAGAAAAAGAGAGAGAGAAAGAAAGATGAGAAAGGAAGGAAGAGAGTGACGTCATCGGGTGGGGAAAATCGCGATATAGCGTTTCGCGAAGATCGAGATCGCGAAAATCGAGGGATCACTGTACATTCCAAATATTTGTCTATAGGTAAATATTTTGTATTCAATATTCTTATTTGGATAATCTTATAGCTGTAGTATTTAGTAGTCCAAGAATAGCGTAGAAAGAAGAGGTGGTTGGAGGTGGGATAGAAAAGGAAAGAGAATGGAAAGAAAAGACGAAGATAGAGAGGAGAGAGAAGAAAAAGAGGAGGGGTGGTACCTGCAAACTAGCAGGCATTTGGATTGTGATGACTTAGTTTGAATATATTTATTATTTTTGTTAGTGAGAAGTAATTGTAGGTTGCGATATTAGTAAATTTCTGATAATTATCAAATGGATTGAACCCAGAGAGCGGTTGTATTGATTTTGGTCCGAATTTCTATTGTGTATATCTTTATTTTGATTTATATTAAGAGATTTTAATTGGTTTTTGTTTTATTGTCCTTAAAGTTGGATAGCCATCTGAACCATTTCTCCCAGGCCTTGTAGAACTCTGAATCGTTTTTGTTTTGAATTTCCATTGTTAATTTTGATAGTTCGGCGCATTCCATAATTTTACTAAGGATGGTTAAATTTGTCGGAGTGTCTTCTTTTTTCCAGTGCTGTGCGTATGTTTAAGTGATTGATTGATATGCCATCTAGTAATCTTCAACTTTCAGTAGCCCCTTTGATAGATTTTCTTTATGAAAATCTATCCCTAATCTGGTCTTCTAATGTATTCTTATTGGTACTGTAATTGCTTCATTCTGCTTACCAGGAGCAATGTGACTAGTGGCAAATTTATTTTATCCTTTATTTCCTCCAAAATTAATGGAGACCCCATTTTCTATTTTCACTGGCAGAAGCACCATGGGTCAGTCCTTCGCTGTTTCCAGGATAGCTCATGGTCCAGATCTAAGCAATCTGGCCCACAGACCCTAAGTTTGACACCCCTGTCTTAAATTGTGTGACCATAAGCTTACTTTAGTATGGCATAATTTCTTGGAAGTTTTTAAATTTTTTCTCCACATTAAAATCATGCACAACATTACATATACTGTACCTCAATACAAATAAATAAACATATATTGTCTGTTAAATGTAATAACCTAAATTACATTCCTATTTTACTTTTTATTATTCAGTCTGTCTCAACATTTCCTCTCCCCACTCTCCTCTTTCTATCTTAGGTGGCTATTCCACCTCTACTACCTACTTTCTTACACCTTCTCTCCCCTTTTCTACTACTATCTCCTCCTTCTTCCTTCTCTACTTCCCGTTCTACTCTCTCTCCTTTCTCTCCTTCTTTTCTCCTTTCCTCTTACACCCTCTAAATCCTTCCCTGAGTGGATAATTTTTTAAAATTAATTAAATTAAATTTATACACCACCCTTCTCCGAGTGGACTCAGGGTGGCTTACAAGAATAAAAGAAATAATTCTATTTCTATCACTTGAAAAACTGAAAAGCTTCTCTAAATTTTTACCCTTTATAATCATGGCTCTGAGTTCTTAATTCCATATCTATTCTATTATATCTTTACGTTAGACATGTGTTATTTGTCTAATGCTGCCTCCTCTGTCTAATTTCGTCCTCCACAAATTATTTTTCTCATTTCCTTTCATCCCATTCATATTAAACTAAATAGTTAAATCCTTATCTATATTCATTTCCAAACCATTCATAAAATTTCACCCATACTTTGTAAAATTCCAAAGTACTGCATAATTCTTTAGCTCATTATCAGTACAGTCTTTCGCATTTGCTTTCCTAACTACGGTACTTCCATCCCATTCTCTACATTTTCAGAGTTTTCCATGTATAATTTTTATTGCTTCTTAAATACTTTACACATTCTTTTGTTGCTGTTATATTAGTCTGTTATCGTTTGGAGTTTATATTTCTGTCTTCTGTGCTAATGCTTTTATTGTTAGTGTTAAGTCAGTAATGACACAAGTTTTTTGTAGCTTAACTTGCATTTATTTTACAAGAGCTGTAACAATAACCAGTAACTAACCACTACTAACACCAACAACCCGCACTGGCAAACTGTCATTCTATTTACAGTGTTCCCTCGATTTTCACGGGGGATGCGTTCCGAGATCGCCCGCGAAAGTTGAATTTCCGCGAAGTAGAAATGCGGAAGTAAATACACCATTTTTGGCTATGGACAGTATCACAAGCCATCCCTTAACACTTTAAACCCCTAAATTACCATTTCCCATTCCCTTAACAACCATTTACTCACCATTATTACTGGTACTCACCATTGAATAAGACACTTAGTGATCCTGATATTTATAAACATAATTATTTATTAACAATAATAATTTTTTCTGTTATTTATTTGCAAAAAATATTAGTTTGGCAATGACATATGATGTCATCAGGTGGGAAAAACCGTGGTATAGAAAAAAACCCGCGAAGTATTTTTTAATTGATATTTTTTTAAAAACCGTTTTATAGGCTATTCGCGAAGTTCAAACCCGCGAAAATCGAGGGAACACTGTATACCTTTTCAAAGTAGTTGCATTCGTCTTGGCCAATCAGCGAGCGACTGTTGCCGACAGCAGTTCGGGAGCCAATCACATTGCTTGATTTGATTAACTGTCAGAGATAACAGTTAGTTTATGTGAGCTATTTAGAACTCTGTGAAGGAAAAATAAAATTACAAATATAAATACAGAAAGAATCTCAGAAGGGTAATTCTTTTTTTTTAATCCACCCCCCCCCCGCAGATACACAGTGTATTTGTAAAATAGAAATTGTGTCTAATCTTTTTGTATTTTTTCCTTCAAGATCAACATTGTGATCTTCATTTTAGCCGTGAAAGCATCATACAAACGAAGGCAACGTTCCCTGGAGAAAACTGGTGTCATGTAAGTTTATAACTGGATAGAAAAGAAATGATCTTGAGTAGAGATAATGTGATGTATTTGTTAAAACAATGATTCTTAGCAGTTTACTGAGACTTAAACAGATGTCGGAAAGGTGCTTTTTCAAGAGGCAACTGGACTTTCTGATTTTTCTTCGAAGACGTTTCGCTTCGCATCCAAGAAAGGAATCCAATAATAAATAAAATAAAGTCCAGTTGCCTCTTGAGAAAGCACCTTTGGGACAACCATGACCTGGATGATTAAGAATCTCTACAGACACTTAAGAAGATGGTATCAAGACTGGGGAAGCGTGTGGCATTTAATCTCATTTACTTTACTTCCTTCAAATCTCATTTCCATATTCCAGTTTATTGTTGTTTTATTTGTTTTGGTTGTTTTTTTTTAAATTCATAAAATAGCATTTTGCATAGTTTTAGTGAACTGCTGGGTGGTAATAATAATAATAATAATAATAATAATAATAATAATAATAATAATAATAATAATAAGGTTTTGTATGCCGCCCCTCTCTGAAGACTCGGGGCGGCTCACAACAACGATAAAAACAATATTATACTGGCACAAATCTAATATTAAAAAAACTAAAAACCCTATCATAATTAAAAACCAAACAGCAAATACATACAAACATAAGTTGTAATAAACCTGGGGGAAAGGTGGCTCAAATCACCCATGCCTGGCGGTATAGGTGGGTCTTAAGTAGTTTACGGAAGACAAGGAGGGTGGGAGCAGTTCTAATCTCCGGGGGGAGTTGATTCCAGAGGGCCGGGGCCACCACAGAGAAGGCTCTTCCCCTGGGGCCCGCCAGACGACATTGGAAAAACAGATCTTAGAAAAATATAAAGATTAAGGATTTCCTTTAGACCTGAACTCCCTGCAGTGGGTTACTTTAGAGATTCTTATAGGATTTTGGAGCTGAAGGAACAGCCAGGTTCTGTTGGATAAAGATACCAATGCACACAAGTAGTTCTGGGCACAGCACCGGGCCACGGCATTACCAGAAACTGGGCTGCACAAACAAACAAAGTCCCATCTGTGGGATGCAGGCAGCACACAAAATTGCATCCTCTCCGGTCTGTGGGGAAAAAACCCTCTCTCCACAGAACTGGTCACTGGTTCCCAAAAGTTTTGGCACCCACTGATTTAGAAGTCACAGTTCAGTTACTAACACCTGTTTGGACAACGCTGGACAAGGTTTATGTGCCCCCCCCCCAAAAATCCCCCAACCCCTACACCACATAACAGAGTGGAGTGAAAGCATGTTTGTTTCTCATTTTAGTTAGGGATAGTGTTGGGCGAACCCGTTGACGTTCGGGTTTGGCCGAACTCCAACCCCAACACCTCTGGTCTGGCGTGAGGCGAAGGGCTGGGGGGGAGGTCAGGCTCCGATCCCCAGGAGCTCAGCGGGGAGAAAGTCCTGACGCCGGCAGGAGAGCCGCAGTGGAACAAGCGAGAAGCTCCTAAGCGGGCTCCAGGGTCAGGCGCGGCCCTTACCACCCCCCCAGTGGAGGGGGCCAAGCAAATGGGAAATGGGATTCCCCACCTCCTTTTGCTTACACACACACACACACTTTGTGTCCCAAAGGCCCAGATTCCCTCCGCCCTTTTAAAGCCTTTCAGAGGCACAGCCCTCTCTGTCTCTCCCTCCCGCCCACCACCCACTTGAAGCTGCCGGCTGGGATCCTGAATAGCCGGCATGTGCAGACAGCGCCTCCCCTCCCCCGCTGCTGCAATAGTATCGCGTTGTTCGATCGAACGCCGAACCTGAACACGGACTCCTGGAAAAGTCTTAATTCGGCACGGACCCGAAATATGCAAGTTCGGTTCGCCCAACACTAGTTTTAGGGATCTTCCAGAATGCTTTGTTTCCTAGGATAGATTGGCAGTTCTGTGTTAGCAAAAACTTAAGAAGATAAGGATTTAGGGGTAGCGATTTCTGGCAGTCTCAAAATGGGTGAACAGTGCAGTCAGGCGGTAGGGAAAGCAAGTAGAATGCTTGGCTGCATAGCTAGAGGTATAACAAGCAGGAAGAGGGAGATTGTGACCCCACTGTATAGAGCACTAGTGAGACCACATTTGGAATACTGTGTTCAGTTCTGGAGACCTCACCTATAAAAAGATATTGATAAAATTGAACAGGTCCAAAGATGGGCTACAGAAAGGGTGGAAGGTCTTAAGCATAAAACTTATTAGGAAAGACTTCATGAACTCAATTTGTATAGTCTGGAGGACAGAAATGAAAAATGGGGACAATCAAAACATTTAAATATGTTAAAGGGTTAAATAAGGTTCAGGAGGGAAGTGTTTTTAATAGGAAAGTGAACACAAGAACAATTGGACACAATCTGAGGTTAGTTGGGAGAAAGATCAGAAGCAACGTGAGAAAATATTATTTTACTGAAAGAGTAGTAGATGCTTGGAATAAACTTTCAGCAGACGTGATTGGTAAGTCCACAGTAACTGAATTTAAACATAATTTAAACATATACTCATCCTAAGATAAAATACAGGAAATAGTATAAGGGGAGACTAAATGGACCATGAGGTCTTTTTTCTGCCGTCAATCTTTTATGTTTATGTTTATGAAGTACTGTAGTAGAAGTCTGCATAGGAGGCAGTTATATGTGATGCCTTAAAATGATTATCTGAATGGTGCTTTTTATCTAGCTCTGTACTGAGGACTGCCTTCCTGCTTCTCCTGTTGGTCAGTGCAACATGGTTGCTGGGTCTGATGGCAGTAAACAGTGGCATAATGACCTTTCACTACTTGTTTGCTATCTTTAGCTGCTTACAGGTAGGTGATCCCCTTTGGTTTTAATGGCAAGCTTTTTGATCTGTTTCAAGAGTCTTGGTAATTTATTTGCACAAGCAAACTTTTTTTTAAAAGATAGCAATAGCCAGGGTGTCCAGCAAACCTGGAAAACAGGGAATTATCAGGGAAATCAGCGGTTTGGAAAATATCAGGGAATTCATGAAAAAAACAGAATACAGTGGTACCTCGGTACTCGACCACAATTCGTTCCAGAAGTGTGGTCAAGAACCGATTTGGTCGAGTACCGAATTTATTTATCCCATAGGAAATAATGGAAATGGATTTAATTGGTTCCCAGCCCCTGTTAACTCGCTGGGAACCAATTAAATCTATTTTCTTTATTTCCAATGGGATAAATAAATTCGCTACTCCAAGCTGCAGGAAAGGTGGGGGCTGCTGGAAGCAATGAGGAAAGGAGCCCCCAGAAGCTGCCATCCCGGAAGCTTCAGGGGGCTGAGGAGCTCTCTAAGAGCTCCAAGCTGCAGGAAGGGTGGGGGCTGCTGCAATCTTGGCAGCTTCTGGGGGCTCTTTTCCTCATTGCTTCCTTTTATTACCTGTAAGCAGCTTCAAAAACTTTCTCCTTCCTTGTGGCTGCAACAGCGGCGATTTCCCTTCCAGTAGCAACAGCGCCAGGAACGTCACGTGATGAAGGGAAGCCGCCGGAGCCATCTCAGCAGTTGCTGCCGCTCCAGCAGCTTCCCTTCATTACGTGACTTCCCGGCGCTCTTGCTACTGGAAGGGAAATCGCCGCTGTTGCAGCCACAGGGAAGGAGAAAGTTTCTGAAGCTGCTTACAGGTAATAAAAGGAAGCAATGAGGAAAGGAGCCCCCAGAAGCTGCCAAGATTGCAGCAGCCCCCACCTTTCCTGCAGCTTGGAGCTCTCAGAGAGCTCCTCAGCCCCCTGAAGCTGCCGGGATTACATTTCGTATAATGAACAAAATTTTCTCTGGCTGTTCGGTATCTGAATTTTTGTTCAGATACCGAAGCAAATTTTTGCCAAAATTTTTGTTCGTTATCCGAAATGTACGAGAAAGGAAGCGTTCGAGTACCGAGGTACCACTGTAAATCAGGAGGAAAAAACAAACTGGGCTAAAATGTTTAAAAATCATGTTAAAAAACCGGATTACACTGCCTGGCAGAGTCAAGCAAAAATGAGCATAACTCTGGTAACAACTTGCTTCCACAGCTACCGATATTTCTCCATGGCTTAGTCGTTTGGTATGATGTCATCTACGACCGCGCCTTACCTAGATCGCAAGCTACAGGGAAATGTCAGGGAAATATCAGGGAATTTCAAAATGCTTTCCCCCTGGACACCCTGAATAGCACTTAGACTTATATATTCCTTTACAGTGCTGTATAGCCCTTGTCTAAGCAGCTCACAGAGTCAGCATATTGCCCCCTCACAATCTCGGTTGTTGGAGGCAAAATGGGATTGTTGGGGGCAATCCTAATTTTTAACGACCTGAAAAGGATGGAAGGCTGAATCAACCTTCAGCCAGTAAGAGTTGAACTGCTGAATTGCTGGCAGCCGGCAGTCAGCAGAATTAGCCTGTAGTACTGCGTTCTAACCACTGTGCCACCCACGGCTCTGGTGATGACCTCCCAATGAAAATGGCAAATCATTTTACTTGATTCAGTGGAAAGTAGGAAGTTTTACCGAGGCAGCCTCCAATAGATGAGTTACCGTTTTTGAAATGCACAACTGTTTCCAAATAATGGTGGAATTGTTTTGCTCTAATGCTTCTCCAATTTTTAATGAACAACAATGTAAATCTGTGTTGCCTTGTTAGAAAAAGTGCAGAACTGGTTTGCCATTATCTTCTTTGAGGTTATTTTTTTCAGCTTTCCAATATATCTTCAGCTTTCCAATATAGATAGTTAACTTGCTTTTATTATATTAACTGCAGTCACAGGGGTAAACACAGACCACTGAAAGCTGATCACTATAAGAAAGATATTACTGCATCCACATCTTTCTTTAAGCCTTTTTCATGTTTTACTTTTTCTCTTTAAGTTTTGCCTAGGGTTTTTTCCCTTTAATGCAGGTACATTTTCTAAAATAAGATCATACCTTGCATGTTGGTTTCTTGATATATATTAATAAATATATTTTAAAATAAATTTATAAATAAATAAATAAATAAATAAAATAAATATGTTATGTATCATCATGATGTCTTTATAAAATGTCTTTACAAAACCATCTTCTAATAGCTTTGTTTAGCATTATGAAAGAATGACATATTCTTTTATTCTTCTCCTCTCTCTCTCGTAACAATCCAGGGCCTGTTCATCTTTTTCTTCCACTGTATATTCAACAAGGAAGTGAGGAAGCATTTGAAGAATACATTCACTGGAAAGAAGTCGTTTCCAGATGACTCCACAACAACTAGAGCCACTCTGTTAACTGTGAGAAATTATTTTGCATAAGCAATTCCCTATCAATGGATTGGCTTGGAATTCTCTTTTATATACAGTGCTAACTTGTCTTACAAACCCCTCGTCTTATGAACTTTTTGAGATATGAACCCAGGGTTTAAGATTTTTTTGCCTCTTCTTCCGAACTATTTTTACCTTACGAACCCAAGCCGCTGCCGCTGGGATGCCCCGTTTTCAGCCGAATGCTCCCCTCACTGGGAAAACCCACCTCCGAACTTCCAGTGAAGTGCCCGTTTTTGCGCTGCTGGGATTCCCCTGAGGCTCCCTTCCATGGGAAACCCGCCTCCAGACTTCCATGTTTTTGCAATGCTGCAGGGGAATCCCAGCAGGGGAATCCCAGCAGCGCAAAAACGGGCGCTTCGCTGGCAATGGAAGTCCGGAGGTGGGGTTTCTAGGACATCAGTGTTTTTGTGATGCTGCGATTTTGCTGAAGCTCCCCTCACTGGTAAACCCCACCTCTGGACTTCCGTTGCCAGCGAAGCGCCTGTTTTTGCACTGCTGGAATTCCCCTGCAGCATCACAAAAACACGGAAGTCTGGAGGTGGGGTTTTCCATGGAGGGGAGCCTCAGGGAAATCCCAGCAGCGCAAAAACGGGGGCTTCGGCTGGCAAAAGGGGTGAGTTTTGGGCTTGCACGCATTAATCGCTTTTCCATTGATTCCTATGGGAAACATTGTTTCGTCTTACGAACTGTTCACCTTACGAACTTCGTCCCATAACCAATTAAGTTCGTAAGACAAGGTATCGCTGTATTTCTTTTTTCCTTCTAAAATCCTTCATCTTTGGTAATTGTTCGATTTGGGACTCAGGTATTTTTAAAATTGAAATTGCAAATAAGAATATTGTCCTACAAATGGGCCTGCCAGGCACTCAGAGGATCTTTGATTTATCTCGGATTTTGAATTCCAAGCAAGTGGGGAGGAACTTAAAAATCAAGCTGAGTTTATATTTTTTGGGCACAAATTATATAAATGTTTTTGCTTTGGGTCAACTGGATCCTATTTTGTTTGTATTCAGAACCAAATCCAGTCCAATCAGTTGTTCACCAATAGTGGCAAAGCATTAAGAGAAGGCAGCAATGTCCAAATGGAAGATTTAGTTACAAGGCTGCTTCAGGCAATTTTCACAGCTTGTTTCAAAAAACTTTTTGGGATTGAAGGAAATATGCTCTCTCCCATTAATACAACAGGAGACTGGCAAGGAATTCATTGTCATCATCTCTGACACTACTATCTTAAACATCATAAAAATTCCTTTTTATGCAGGAAGAAAGGAGCTGTGTGTAAATATTGATAGGACAGTGAGACCCTAATTCAAATAAGTGGAAAGAATAACTTCACATTCAGAGATACTGGAAATTTGGGACTTGAGAGGTGGTTTATGTATTTTCATGGTAGAGACCCAAATAGTGCATGCAATCTCTGTGATATTATTATTATTATTATTATTATTATTATTATTATTATTATTATTAATTAGATTTGTATGCCACCCCTCTCTGTAGACTCCGGGCGGCTCACAACAGTGATAAAACAATACATGGTAACAAATCTAATAATTAAAATCTAAAATAACAGTTTTACATTAAAAAGTCTAAAAAAAAACCCCAATAGATAAAATACATACACATAGTCATATCATGAACAAAATTACATAGGCAAGGGGGGGGGAATGTCTCAGTTCCCCCAAGCCTGACGACAGAGGTGGGTTTTAAGGAGTTTACGAAAGGCAAGGAGGGTGGGGGCAGTCCTAATCTCTGGGGGGAGTTGATCCCAGAGGGTCGGGGCCGCCACAGAGAAGGCTCTTCCCCTGGGTCCCACCAGACGACATTGTTTAGTCGACGGGACCCGGAGAAGACCAACTCTGTGGGACCTAATCGGCCGCTGGGATTTGTGCGGCAGAAGGCGGTCTTGCAGATATCCTGGTCCGATGCCATGAAGGGCTTTATAGGTCATAACCAACACTTGAATTGTGACCGGAAACTGATCGGCAACCAATGCAGACTGCGGAGTGTTGGAGTAACATGGGCATACTTAGGAAAGCCCATGATTGCTCTCACATATTAATAATAATGTATTCATTACATATAAAGTACAATCTACAGAACAAATAATTATATTATAAAATACAAGGCAGAAATAAAAGGAAATGCAAATCATATTTCTGTGTTTACTGCAGCCAGATATGCATATAATTCCAATATCGTCTGAGATTTTTGGAGTCAAAAATATTTTTTTATTTGCATTAATGAACCTGTTGCTAAAATTCACAGCTGACTGGGGGTATTCCAGGAGGTTGATCCACCCACTAATCAGCTTTTTTCTTATTTTCCTCCCAAAAAAACAAGGCGTGTCTTATACTCCAGTGCATCTTAGAGTCTGAAAAATACGGTATTTAATCTACTGTCAGTAACCTGGCTTTCCAGCTAATTTCTTACCTTTTCTTTCCCCCCCCCCTCTCTCTCTATCTCTTAGCGGTCACTGAATTGCAATGATACATATATTGAAGAACCAAACATGTATCGAACCACAATTGGGGAATCCACCGTCTCCTTAGAAAGCAGCATCAGGTCAGCTAACAATCACAATAACTACGTTGCTTGTATCTTCATTTATTTTATTTTTTTATTTTTATTTATTTAATTTGACTTCTGTGCCGCCCAATCCCGAAGGGCCCAGGGCGGCTTACAACAGTATAAAATTACAAGTAACAGTATAAAATAAAAAGAAGTCAAGAAAAAAATGAACCAATGCCTAAAATCCTAATTGAAACTTAAAACAGTTCAACAACAAACGTACTAGTCATTCATACCGATTCATAGACATGGACAAGTTAGTGGTTGACTTAGGGCCCCCAAGGCCTGCCGGCACAGCCAGGTCTTCGTGGCCTTACGAAAAGCCAGCAGGTTGGGGGCCATACGGACTCAGGGCGGAGTTGGTTCCATAAAGTCGGGGCAGCAACAGAGGAGGCCCTGCCCTGCGGTCCCGCCAACCTGCATTGTTTAGCTGACGGGACCTGGAGGAAGCCAACTCTGTATGCTCTAATTGGTCTCTGGGAGGTTAGGTTGCGTAGTTTTTCAGATTTTCTTTTCTTTTTTTCTTTTTATGAATAAAAATATCCCTTGACCATTTAGCAAACAGAATAATGTGCTCTTCCTTTTTGCACAAATTGTCCTTGCCTCTTTCATCTGCAAACTCTGCAAAGAAAGATTTATTTATTTATTTATTTATTTATTGGATTTGTATGCCGCCCCTCTCCGTAGACTCGGGGCGGCTAACAACAATGATAAAAACAGCATGTAGCAATCCAATTAATAAAACAACTAAAAAACCCTCATAATAAAACCAAACATACACACAAACATACCATGCATAACTTGTAATGGCCTAGAGGGAAGGAATATCTTAACTCCCCCATGCTTGGCGGCATAAATGAGTCTTGAGTAGTTTATGAAAGACAGGGAGGGTGGGGGCAGTTCTAATCTCTGGGGGAAGTTGGTTCCAGAGGGCTGGGGCCGCCACAGAGAAGGCTCTTCCCCTGGGCCCCGCCAAACGACATTGTTTAGTCGACGGGACCCGGAGAAGGCCAACTCTGTGGGACCTTATCGGTCGCTGGGATTCGTGCGGTAGCAGGCGGTTCCGGAGGTAATCTGGGCCCATGCAATGTAGGGCTTTAAAGGTCATGACCAACACTTTGAATTGTGACCGGAAACTGATCGGCAGCCAATGCAAGTGTTGAAGAAACGTGGGCGAATCTTGGAAGCCCCATGACGGCTCTTGCGGCTGCTATTTGGCTCCTATGGAGCAAATCTTTGTACCCTTACAAGTGCCCTGTAGTTTGACCAGAGAAGGATGGTAATGAACAATGGTTCTCTTATTCCATTATATACATTACTACCATTTAACGCCAAGGGGGAAATTACAAAATAGACTATAATTTCTAGTTTTGTTTAATGTTTTAAAGCATAGATTGGGAAAGATTTATGTATATACTTATCTGATTTAGTAGAGATGAAGCTGCCCAGAAGCACAGCATATCAAGTCCACCAAGAGCAAATAATACAGAAGGAGATTCTTCCATTTTCCAAAGGAAGCCATCAAAATCCAATGGTAAGAAAAATACAAAATCCAAAGATTTAAATAATACAGTAGTACCTCTAGATACGAGCTGCTCCACATGCAAGTATTTCAACATACGAGCCACGAGGGGAGAGAAATTTCTGTTCCAGTCCCAAGCTCAAATTCGGGATATGAGCCGAGCGTCCACTAGGTGGCGCAGGAATCCTTGCTTTTGGTTATCTCAGAGGGGGAAAACAAAGTCTAAAGTTATTTGTTCCAGATACGAGTTGCTCGACATACAAGCTCCCTTCTGGAACGAATTATGCTCTTATCTAGGGGTACTACTGTACTTTTTTTTGGGGGGGGGGCTGTTTCTCACTTAGGGCCATATTTTCTAGTTCGGCTTTTTTAACCTGATGCAAACCAAACCAAAATCAAGTACCATTGACTAGAATGGACCCATGGAGTAGAAATAGTTCACATTTGTTTTAGATCTGTTTGGACCATCTTAGCAAATCAGAGATTTTAACAGTAGGAAAAAATAAGGCCATACCGATCAGGGAAGCAGAAGCAGACCATTGCTTTCAAAGGAGAAAAAAAATAATTAAAATGCTCAGTGAAAATCCTAGAGCCATGATTGCAAACCTATGCACATGGGGCCATAGGTGCCACACAGAGCCCGCTCTGCAGGCAGGCAAGCCGTTGCCCAGCTCAGCTCCACTGCACCCCCCCTACCAGCCAGCTGATTTTTGGGTATCTGCTTTGCGTGTGCAGAGGGCGGGGTGTATGCAGGAGATGTTTGCATGCGCAGGGTCATGTGTGCAGGGGGGAGGGGAGCACGGGGAGGGGACGGTGCCTCCCCTGCAACCTAGGCCAGTGGTGGCATGCAGAGCCATATCTGCTGGCACACGAACTGTTGCCCTGGCTCAGCTTTAATATGCATGTGTGTGTCGATCAGCTGATTTTTGGCTTTGCACAGAGGCTCTGAGGGGGGTGGGGGTGGGCATTTTTGCCTGGGGAGGGTGAAGCACAAGCCTACTGGGCCACCAGAAATGATGCACTTGGGGAAAAAGACTCCTCAATCTGAGTATTGCATTGGCAGTTCTGTGTTAGCAAAAACTTCAGAACAGAAGGATTTAGGGGTAGTGATTTCTGGCAGTCTTAAGATGGGTGAGCAGTGTGATCGGGCAGTAGGAAAAGCAAGTAGGATGCTTGGCTGCATAGCTAGAGGTATAACAAGCAGGAAGAGGGAGATTGTGATCCCCTTATATAGAGCGCTGGTGAGACCACATTTGGAATACTGTGTTCAGTTCTGGAGACCTCACCTACAGAAAGATATTGATGAAATTGAACGGGTCCAAAGACGGGCTACAAGAATGGTGGAAGGTCTTAAGCATAAAACGTATCAGGAAAGACTTAATGAACTCAAGCTGTATAGTCTGGAGGACAGAAGGAAAAGGGGGGACATGATCGAATCATTTAAATATGTCAAAGGGTTAAATAAGGTTCAGGAGGGAAGTGTTTTCAATAGGAAAGTGAACACAAGAACAAGGGGACACAATCTGAAGTTAGTTGGGGGAAAGATCAA
Organism: Erythrolamprus reginae; assembly: GCF_031021105.1. Lineage (NCBI taxonomy): Eukaryota > Metazoa > Chordata > Lepidosauria > Squamata > Dipsadidae > Erythrolamprus > Erythrolamprus reginae. Next base: position 16,209,212 of record NC_091955.1, on the reverse strand, counting down.
AAGCAACGTGAGAAAATATTATTTCACTGAAAGAGTAGTAGATGCTTGGAACAAACTTCCAGCAGACGTGGTTGGTAAATCCACAGTAACTGAATTTAAACATGCCTGGGATAAACATATATCCATTGTAAGATAAAATACAAAAAATAGTATAAGGGCAGACTAGATGGACCTTGAGGTCTTTTTCTGCCGTCAGTCTTCTATGTTTCTATGAAGTTGGGAAATAGGCCTCCAGGGGGACTCTGGGAATGGGAGGAACTGTTTTCGCCCACCCCAGGCATTGAATTATGGGCATGGGCACTTGCACATGTGCAATAGTGCACGCCCACGCTCTTTCAGAACTCAAGGAAAAAAAGGTTCACCATCACTGTCCTATGCCCAAAATGGGGCAGCGGCAGGGGGGTCACACGTGCGTACGAAGAAGGGCAGGGGAATATGGGGGATCATGCATGTTTGCACAGGGGGTGGGGGCGCGCAGGAGTTTTGCACGTGCATTGCATTATGGGTGCCAGCACAGGCCTGTGCATGCGCTTTCAGCACGCAACGAGAAAAAGGTCATTAACCATCACTGTCCCAGAGTTTGGACCATATATTTTATTGATTTATTTGGATTTCTGGGCCAGTGTTTCCCAACCTTGGCAACTTGAAGATATTTGGACTTCAACTCCCTGAATTCCCCAGCCAGCATTTGCTGGCTGGGGAATTCTGGGAGTTGAAGTCCAGATCTCTTCCAGTTGCTAAGGTTGGGAAACACTGTTTTAGGCCACCCTTCTCTGTAGACTTTAAGTCAATGATCCTGATTTGGCAGGCATGTGAACCTGGCTCTTCCTGGTCCTTTTAACTCTTATTTCGGTCTTCCGGAAAGCGGTTAAGACTTGGCTTTTCTGGCAGGCCTGGAATTAGATTGATTGCTGTGTGCGGATGGTTCTTTTCAGGATATTATTTTATTGTTATTATATTACTGATTTTATTGTGTATCTCACTTGTTAGATACAATACAGTACAGTACAATACAGTACAATACAATACAGTAGTACCTCTAGATACGAGCTGCTCCAGATGCGAGTATTCCAAGTTACGAGCCGAGACGCGAGCAAAGTTTCTGTTCGACACCTGAGCTCAAATTCGGGATACGAGCCGAGCTTCCACTAGGTGGCGCAAGAATGCCTTGCTTCCAGTTATCTCGGCGCGAAAAACAAAGTCTAAAGGCATTCGTTCCAGATACGAGTTGATCGACATACGAGCTCAGGTCTGGAACGAATTAGACTCGTATGTCGAGGTACCACTGTACAGTACAGTACAGTACAATACAATACAATACAATACAAATACAAATACAAATACAAATACAAATACAAATACAAATACAAATACAAATACAAATACAATACAGTACAATACAATTTCCCAGGGCACAGGCTGGAAGGCATCCAGCCAGCCAGTTTATTGTACATTAAACTAATTTACATCTTTTGTCATCACCATTAGAGTCCATTAGAAGAAGAGAAAAAAATGCAGTTTTTGTAGTTACGGTCAGGGGTGGGCTACTGCCCCGACGGGGTGGAATGCAGTGGGGTAGCGAAAATGTAGCTCCACCCCAGAGCCCCCAATATGCAATGAAAGATGTTGAAAGGAAATGCAGGGGGTCCTGCATAAGCCACGTCCACAGTGTGGTAGTTACAATTTTGGCAGCCCTGCACTGGCTACGGTGGTTAGATTTTACTCACACTGCAGCTTCATAGTATCATATCTTATCTCCTATGAATCTCACCCGACTGTATTGCTGCATATAGTAAAAAAGCTCATCCCAGGGAAGTTGCAGAAAATTTATGGCAAAATTCAAATTTTATTGATCGCAGCTTGTTTCTCTGGCTGACGAGTTATTTTTATCCACAGAGCGTGATTCTGATTCCGACAGCGAATTGTCCCTTGATGAACACAGCAGTTCATATGCTTCCTCTCACTCGTCAGAGAGTGAGGAAGATGTGATAGGTGTGGAGAAGAAATGGAACACTGGCACTTTGAAAAACAACGAGCGGGTTCCAGTCCACAGCACTCCTAAAGGTAAAGAGTATAAGCCATGGGTGTCAATTCCCCCCCCTTTTCTTTCCCCCCCACTTTTTTAGTATTTTCAATGTTTGTAATTTGATAGACTATATAGGGTTTTTTAGATTTAAGTAAAATGTGTAAATAGGAGGCACTACGGCCTACAGGTGTAAATAGGAGGCAATACGGCCTACCAGTTATTTATTTATTTATTGGATTTGTATGCCGCCCCTCTCCGCAGACTCAGGGCGGCTAACAACAATGGTAAAACAACATGTAACAATCCAATTTAATAAAACAACTAAAAACCCTTATTATAAAAAACCAAACATACACAGAAACATACCATGCATAACTTGTAATGGCCTAGGGGAAGGAATATCTTAACTCCCCCATGTCTGGCGACAAAGGTGGGTTTTGAGTAATTTGTGAAAGACAAGGATGGTGGAGGCCGTTCTAATCTCTGGGGGGAGTTGATTCCAGAGGGTCGGGGCCGCCACAGAGAAGGCTCTTCCCCTGGGGCCCGCCAAACGACATTGTTTAGTCGACGGGACCCGGAGAAGGCCAACTCTGTGAGACTTTATCGGCTGCTGGGATTCGTGCGGTAGAAGGCGGTTCCGGATGTATTCTGGCCCAATGCCATGTAGGGCTTTAAAGGTCATTACCAACACTTTGAATTGTGACCGGAAACCGATTGGAAGCCAGTGCAGGCCACGGAGTGTTGCAGAAACGTGGCCAAATCTAGGAAGCCCCACGATGGCTCTCGCGGCTGCATTCTGCACGATTTGAAGTTTCCGAACAGAATATTAGAAATATTGTTTATTTGTCAGTGTATACTTGAGGGAACATTGATAAAGAGAGGTAATACATGATTATTGTGACTGCTGGGTGACAAGATTAGATAAAAACTTTTGCAATAAGGGATAAAAGATCTATAGAGAAACTAAAAATTTTGTATTATGATTTTTCCCCCTGGGATTATACAAGAGTTACTAACAAAATACTGCATTTTATTATAGTGGAAATAGAAGATATTTGACATTGCACTAAAACATATGAAGGAAAAAATAAAAATTTTATACTGAAAAAAAATTCAAGGCCTTAAGGCCAGATCCAGCCCACAGGGTGCTTAGATCCCGCCCGCAGGCTCACCCTGGAAAAAGTGAAAGACCGGCCCACAGTGCTTCTGCCAGCAAAAAGGGAGCTTTGGAGGACCACACATGGCCCTGTTCTGGCTCCTTTTTTTGGCTGCAATGGCAGTAGCAGGTTGCCACCAGTACGGATAAGGACGCCATACCGGTAGCAAAAATTGAACTGCACACGCAGCTTTGAGTCTCTGATGCGTGCACATTCGAACGAGATTTTGTTACTGCACATGTGCAGGAAGCAAAATCTTGCAAGGGGGCATGCACGTGAGAGAGATTTTGGCGATTTTTTCGCTTCTGCGCATGCAGATTAAGCCCATGGATGAAAGGAGTTGAAGTCGTTAGGGGGTCTCCTGTCTGTTTTATGGCAACATCTGCCACTGTTAACTCCACATTTAATTGCATTTCCTCATCATTCTGATCCATTTTATTTACAAACTTGACTTTCAGTTTCAAGTGATTATTACAGTATTTCTTTAGTTTTGGCCAATTCTGTCCTGTAATATGAGACATGTTCAGCAGGTTGATTGGCATGCTTACCTAAATAAGCAATTAATTTTATGTGTGCAATGTGTTTGATGGGCTGATCATTGACCATTATTGTTCTGTCAGGCTCTCTGGTAGACTCCTCCCAAAAATTCACAGGTACAAATTTCAGACACACACACGTTTGAAAATTCAAAACAATGTTCTTTATAATGAAAATTCACTTAAACTAAGCCCTCTTTGGGTATAGCAAAGAGCACTGGTCTCCAAACAAACTGGTAATTTGTACAAGTCCCTTATCAGTTCTGTGATACTTAGCTTGCAGCTGTAAGGCAATTCACAGTCCTTCTTCTTTCACAAAGTGAAACACACTTTGCCCTGGTTTAGTTTCAAAGCGGGGGAAAATCAGCACACAAAAGGTCAAAGTCAGTAAAGCAGTCACGAAACACAACAATCAGATAATCCTCCACAATGGCCAAACCCACAAGCTGCTATTTATAGCAGCCTCACTAATTACCACAGCCCCACCCAACCACAGGTGGCCTCATTTTCTTTGATAATAATCTCTCAGTTGTTGTTGCCTATGCATCGCTCTCCGCATGCGTGGCCGTATCATTAACTCTTGTTCTGAATCCAAGGAGGAGCTAGATAATTGATCTCCTTCTGAGCTGTCTGCCCCACTCTCCTCCTCCCTGTCACTCATGTCTTCTTGGTCAGAGGAGCCTTCATCATAAGATTCCACCAGGGGAAAAACAGGCCTGCAGCATGTGGATGTCTCCCCCACATCCACAGTCCTTGGAGCAGGAGCTGGGCCAGAGCTAACCACAACAATTATAAAGACTTTCACCTCTCTGTGAACAGTGAGCAATAAAAAGGCCTTTCCTTGCTGTTGGATATTTTTCACTTCAAGTTGTAGATAATTGTAGAAATCTAAAGAGTTGCTCGTTGACATTTTGGTTAAGTATTTATAATTGTGTACTCTGTCTTTAACTGTTTTGGATCCTGCAGTTGATACAGTGCCCAATCATGTGAAACCCTACTGGCCCTCCGAGGGCATTGACGCAAGTGATGAGGAGGAGCCGAATGCGAAACAAAAACTGAAGGTGGAAACCAAAGTTAATGTAGAACTGCATCAGGAAAACCAAGTGAACCACAGCAGCGAAATACCCCAGGAAAAAGAGGACGAGGGGCAGCAAAAGGAGAATAAACCACTCCCTCATCAAAACCACCAGCCACCAGAACAGAGGAAAGGTATTAGAGAAGGCTTAAGTTAAGAAATCCACTACTGCAAACAGGGTGAACAACTATTTAATTATGTGGCTTTAAAAGGAGAGAAGATGCGTTCATGTAGTATAGTACAATGGTACCTCTACCTACAAACGCCTCTACTTTTCTAGATAGGAACCGGGTGTTCAAGATTTTTTTTGCCTCTTCTCAAGAACCATTTTCCACTTAGAAACCCGACCCTCCGAAACCGGAAAAGGCAGGGAGAAGTCTCCGTGGGGCCTCTCTAGGAATCTTCTGGGGGGAAACAGGGCCAGAAAAGGTGGGGAGAAGCCTCTGGGGGGACTTTCTAGGAACCTCCTGGGAGGAAACAGGGCCAGAAAAGGTGGGGAGAAGCCTCTGTGGGGCCTCTCTAGGAATCTCCTAGGAGGAAATAGGGCCAGAAAAGGCAGGGAGAAGCCACTTTAGGGCCTCTCTAGGAATCTTCTGGGAGGAAATAGGGCCAGAGAAGGCAGGGAGAAGCCACTGTGAGGGCTCTCTAGGAATCTCCTGGGAGGAAATAGGGCTGGAAAAGTTGGGGAGAAACAGGGCCTCCACCCTCCCTGTGGTTTCCCCAATCGCACACCTTATTTGCGTTTACATTGATTTCTATGGGAAAAATTGCTTCTTCTTACACATTTTTCTAATTAAGAAGCTGGTTAATTAAGTTCGTAAGTAGAGGTATCACTGTATCAGTCTTTATTAATTATGTGATGCCTTCAGGATTAGATCTATCATCAGCATTGATTGCTAAGCAACAATTCTAAAAGGGACTTGCTTCACTTGTGAGCTGTCTAGAACAGTGGTTTTCAAACTTTCTAATGCCGCAACCCGTTAATATAGTTCCTCAAGTTGTGGTGATCCCCAACCATAAGTCTAGCGCCAATTCTCCCAACAGGGCTTTAAGCTGATTGGCAGGAAGGTCAGAGGGACACACCCACTGTAAACGTCGGATTGGTTGGATTGTAAAAATATGTTCCACGGCGCCAGAATAGAAGCTTTGCTTCCTAACACCATGGGAAATTTGTCTTTTTCCATGGTCTTAGGCGACCCCAGCGAAATGGTCGTTTGACCCCCAAAGGGTTCCTGACCCCCAGGTTGAGAACCACTTTGTCTAGAGTGTTCTGTGCGGCTGCCGCAAGAAACAAGTTGTTGAAATGTGAACTTTTAGCCTCATCTAATGTAATTCTTACTATGCTCTTAATGCAAGTTGCATTGCAATGGAAAATAAGGGCTCTCTTAACTAAATTGTTCTGGGGCCTCCAACCTTGGCAACTTTAAGACTTGTGGACTTCAAAGCAAAGCTGGCTGAGGAATTCTGGGAGTGGAAGTCCACAAGTCTTAAAGTGTCCAAGGTTGGAGACCCCTGCTATAGCTTAAATCCATTTGGCAAGTATACTTCTAAGACACTGTATTTGTAATCTGAAAATTATACATATGCTGGCTGGCTGTTAAGAACTGTTACATTGATTTGTGACCAGGAAAGATATGCTGGTCAGCCACTATTTCTCTTAGCTTCACCTGTGAAGTGGCAGAAATCCCAATACCATTACAAGAGGTGTTTGTAAACATAGGGGGCTTCCTTCGATACTTTAATAGATTAGATTAGATTAGATTTATTGGATTTATATGCTGCCCCTTTCCGTAGACTCGGGGCGGCTCACAACAATGGTAAACAATAAATAATAACAAATCTAATATTTAGCAATCTAAATTACAGTTTTAAGTTAAAAAATCCAAAAGAACCCCAATATATAAAAAACAAGCACACAGTCGAATCATACACAGAAACTACATGGACAAGGGGGAGATGTTTCAATTCCCCCATGCCTGACGGCAGAGGTGGGTTTTAAGGAGTTTCTGAAAGGCAAGGAGGGTGGGGGCAATCCTAATCTCTTGGGGGAGTTGGTTCCAGAGGGTCAGAGCCACCACAGAGAAGGCTCTTCCCCTGGGTCCCATCAGACGACATTGTTTAGTAGACGGGACCTGGAGAAGGCCAACTCTGTGGGACCTAACCGGTCACTGGGATTCGTGCGGCAGAAGGCAGTCCGGGAGATATTCTGGCCCGATGCCATGAAGGGCTTTATAGGTCATAACCAACACTTTGAATTGTGACCGGAAACTGATGGGCAACCAATACAGACTGCGGAGTGTTGGAGTAACATGGGCATATTTAAAGAAGCACTTTAGCAATAGCACTTAGACTTCTATACTGCTTCACAGTGCTTTACAGCTCTCTCTAAGTGGTTTACAGAATCAGCATATTGTCCCGAACAATCTGGTCCTCATTTTACCAACCTGACCTCAGAAGGATGAAAGGCTGAGTCAAACTTGAGCCTGGTCAAATTTGATCTGCCAAACTGCTGGTAGCCGGTGATCAGCAGAAATAGCCTTAAGTACTGCATTCTAACAATTGCACCACCACAGCTCATAATCCTACTTCCTTACTAAAATAGTTTGCATCTACACCATAAACTATGATTACATGGTAATATTTTCCTATTGACCTTGCATTTTCTTGGTGGGGCAGGTCATGTCCAGGTGGGCATCAGGTATGTCAAGTGAAGAGAATTACAGTAGTACCCCTAGATACGAGCATAGTTCGTTCCAGAAGGGAGCTTGTATGTCGAGGCAACTCGTATCTGGAACAAATAACGTTTTTCCCCTCCGAGATAACCAAAAGCAAGGATTCTTGCGCCACCTAGTGGACGCTCGGCTCGTATCCCGAATTTGAGCTTGGGACTAGAACAGAAATGTCTCTCCCCTCATGGCTCGTATCTTGAAATACTCGCATGTAGAGCAGCTCGTATCTAGAGGTACTACTGTATAGGAGTTGAAGCAGAAACTTTCCCCATGTCAAGCATAAATATGCATAAAGCCTTTTAACAAAATGAACATTTGGGGGGGGGGGTTGTCTTATTTTATTAATATGACGGCCGTATCCTCTTTTTTCCCTGTGCCAGGCATATTGAAAAATAAAATCACCTACCCTCCTCCATTAGTGGACAAAAATATGAAGAATCGGCTGCGAGAAAAATTGTCAGACTATCACCAAACTGCAATCTCGCCCAAAGCAACTTCTGTTGGGACTAACAATGGTGTTCGCTCCACTTCGGACTCTGGAGTAACCATAAAAAACCCAAGAAGAGAAAACCCTCCAGAACAGATGAATGGCTTAGCCATGAATGTCCACGCGGGGACAATAACGGCTGAGAATAACTCGGATTCTGAGTGAGTGCCAAGTTCTGTCTGTTTGCTGTTTAAACGTCTCTTGAGTTTTCTGGTGCTTATTTCTTCCCAAAGACTCACTGTTTAATTCTTTCAGTGGCTTGTTATGGACATTCATTCAGGAATCAGCATCAGTATCATCTCTTCTTCCCTCGCTTGATCTCCTTCCCTATTTTTCCCTTTTGTGTCTTTCAACACTTTCCACACTATTAGCTTGAAACACTTTTTGTGACCTCTGAGTCACAAAATCTGTAAGGTTTAGTTTAATCTCTGTGATCTAATCAGATGAACTCGATTCGTGTTCTCAAACTTAACTTCTGTCTTTCTACCCCCGACAATGTTTCCTTTGTCATTTACCTTCATCTAAAGACCTTGCGCCCCCTCCCCAATATTAATTATCAAGAAATAATTAATAATTAATTTTCTGTCACTTTGGTCTGACAGTTTAGCTGCTGAAGCATGGCTTGTCTCCTGCATATTAACATAACTATGATAATCTAGTCGTTTCTCTTGCAATTGTCAGCTTGGCACTATTTAACCCTAGTTGCATGGTTACTTCTTCTCGTGAACAGAGGCAGTAACGAAACATCCATTTGAATCATCAGGAAATAGTGAAGACTCTGCTGCCTTGGATAATTATTCTCCTGTAACATTGTGGTGGGCACCAGTCTGGTCTGCACTCATTTGCCATGGAGTGAGGATGCCAAGATTGACACCTTGAGAATCTGCACCTACTTGTGACAGTTCCGCAATTTCAGTGAAGTTACGGTTAGAGTCTTTCCAAGTACTTGCCTGACCGCCTCATTTGTGCCATATGGACACCAGTAAATGGAATTCATTATTGGGGGAGAAAATGCCTTTGAAATATCGTCTGAGCCATAGCAATGCTACAAAGGAGTATAGAGCAGGAGAAATCCATCTTGAACAAGAGGAATAAATCGTCAATAATGCACAAGGCTTGTTATTAATCCCCATTTGATTTTATACTGGGGTTTTACTCAATTTCAGCAAGATTGCAGAACTCAAGACGATGATTTGTATCCCATCAAGTTCTTCTCCAATTTGTAACCCGACATGACGAAGACACGTTGCCTTAAGATACATTGTTTTATATAAATATATATAAACAAATCTCTCTATATATAGCTGTAGATAATTTTATACGTTTTATATGGCAGTTCTTTTGTACATTTCCTATATTTGCTGTTGTTGTTGTTGTTTTTCAAATTTGATAGCAGGAGAGCAAAGAACTTTGATATTTTTTATATTAAAAAAGAAGTGCATGAGTTTACTTGCATTTGGCATTTCAGTGGAGAAGGAAAGGGAGAAGAATCTAGGCTTGATTTGTGAGTCTTTTTAAAAAAGACTGACATGTTAGGGTATCTAAATTCATTCGTTTATGATATGAATCTGAAATGTTTTTAAGGCTGCAGTGTGTACTTTTATGGCCTCAGGACAATATTTTTGCATAATCTCAGAGTTTCACTGGCTTTCTTCATTGCATTAAGTTACAATAGGCGGCTTGTTAATTTGTGCCTTAACATGTCATATGGATCCCATTGTGTGTTGTAAGTCACTGCTTATAGCTTAGCACAACGCAGGAATCCATCTCATAAATGTACCCCTGGTAGGTTTCTATTGCAGTTTGCATCCTTCAGCATATTTAGATTCTTCCTCCCACTTGGATGAGGTCTATAGCCAATCGCCAACATTGTTTTGAAATTACTTTAAATTTTTAATAATGCCATCTAATTCTGCTGAAATTTATTTAACTTTTGAAGTTTGCCTCCCGTACATTTTAAAAAACAAAATTATACTCTGTCCCCATATTTCACACATTAGAAAAAGTCTAAGAATATTTTAATTACTCCCATCTTTTAGCAAAGGTTGAGAATTTTTTTGTTTTAAATGAAACCTCTGGTCAAGTGAATTAAATATCTTTATAGCATTGTATTCAAAACAGTTGGGAGAAAGGAGCAGTTCTATCAGTTTTTCATTTCTTTTGTCTTTATAAATTAGGGTATATTTGAGAAAATGTCTATTTTTGTAGTGTTTCAGGCATTTTAGACCCACAATTCTTCTCAGTCAGTGGATAAATATACAGGGATTTTCATTAACTCAAGCCACTTTAGAATTAATCAAACTATTATATATAAGGGGAAAAAGATGATATAAAGTAGGAGATCTGTAGGCCATAAATCCCAAAACATATTAAATTGGTGTGAACTCTCTCCCATGGATAAAAGTGATAATTTCATTGAGTTTATCATTGGATAAAAAAAATATCACCTTTATCATTTATTTCTCACTCGAATTCTCATATTTTGGGTACTACAATTGCCCCTTGGGCTTGCAAGAATAAAGCAAGAATCTTTCAGAGCTCTGTCAAAAGTGCAATTTGCTTGTTTTTTTGTCTTTATAAAATCCCTTCCTGGGATTTCTGGCTTGCAGTTTAAATAGTTGTAGTTCAAATAATTTTGCCTTAGCTGTATATTTCCCAGTGGTCTCAGTCAGCTGTGATCTTTTAGCCAAAGTGCCTTTTTCCTCAGTTCTGGAATATCAGGATGAGAATGGCCCACTCTTAATGTGATAATGATTGATAATTTACATACAACATTTAAAATATTACTAGAAGTACCTTTAGAAAGCTCAATGTTTACTTCTCAACTCATTTTCATTTATGATTTTGCATCTCCAAATTAAAAGGCGTCAGGAGGGGGAAATGTTTGGATGCTTAGGAAGATCTAATAACCCTTTTTCTTTTCAAGAAATCAGTCATCTACTCTAAATTTAGAGTTATAGATTCAGAATTTGATCTGAGGAAGGTTACTCTCCCTCAATGAAATGCACCACTGCAGAAAAAAAGTCTTTTAAGATCTATCTCTCTCTCTCTCAATTTCTTTTTGAATGGGGAGGCACAATTTTACACATATAAATTGAATTAAAGTTTCATAATTGAGCATCGAACATTGGCTCATTTATCATCTCATATTGGCTTGTTGACGTCCCTGTCTTACCAGAGGGATGTGCTAGGAGAAGTTCCCCCTTAATTGTGCATGATATGAAAGCATTTAGATCGATACTTTCCAGTTTTATTTGTGGTGTAGTGGTATACTTAGCGTTACTGCAGAAACAGGTTCTTTTCTGTTGTGACATTGAAAAAGGAATGCTGTTACCTATGGTAGGAATAACATTAGGAGTCTGATAGCACATTTCCTGAATAACAAAGCCATTCACAAAAGTGTGTTCCTGTTCATAAAATGTATCAGTTGATGCTACCAGACTACTTCACTTTGCCTGAATGTGTAAGAAAATAAGCAGATGCATACCAGGTATGATTTAATTAATGAATCTGCACAAAATCTAAAATGTTTCTAATGTAGATTTGAATCACCAGGTCATTAATTTTGCTGAGAAAACAATCCAGTGTATATTGCTTCAAATCAAAATTGAACTTTTGAATTCCTGTAAATCTTGAGAAAGCATGCATGTTCCTTAGTGGATGGTCTGAAAGTTAAAATACTTCACTTTTCAGCTAAACATCTCTTATATTATCAAGCAATGTAATTTATAAACTTTGACAATAATGCATGCAGAGGTACCCACATGTACAATCATTATCCAAAATAACCCAAGTGCCCAGAATTGCCTTATTAGAAATAATGTTTCTTGTACTGTAGATCAATGGTTCCCAACCCTTCACGTTTACAAATGCGACTTTACGTGCTTACCTACATTTGTGTAGCCCGCTTCCGGGCCACGGACCGGAGTTGGAGACCTCTCCTGCAGAGAAGTATTCTAAACCTTGGTAGCTTGAAGATGTGTGGACTTCAACTCCCAGAATTCCTGAGCCAACATGGGAATTGAAGTCCACCTATCTTCATGTTGCCAAAGTTGAGAAATGCTGATATAGAGAATAATGTTGATTAATGGAGAGAACATCAACTGTGTTTCATATTTATGATGCTTTCTTGGAATTCTTGATGCCTTCCCACCCCCCCTCCTCCTTTTCATATAGAAAAGCAGGTATTAACTAACAAACACCATCTAACTAAGTTAAGCTACTTTTACACCCATTTCTTTTTAGTGGGAGAATTAAGAATCTACTTAAATTATTTACCCTGTGAATTGTAAAAGTGATTAATGTGGACTGGAGGTGCGGTTACTCTGTTTTTAATGATTACGTGTACAAATTTTACTTTTTTTCAAACCTAGACAAAAGTCCCATAAGAATGTTTGCTAAATTATTATTTTTTAATCAACCTTGATTCCATGAGGCCTTTTTAGAAGAGGGAAAGAGTCATGCTCTTTAAATATATATATACAGTATATATATGCATAGATATGCATATATATTGCTTTTGTGCTGCATAAAACCTTGATGTAAAAAAAATGAATGTGTAACTATTTGCCTATTTTTTCAATGTGCTAAATGATGTTACATCTGTGTGTGTATATTTTGCCTGATGAGATGTAGTGAGTTATTTTTGATCAGAACACCAGCTGTGCGTGCTAACCACAGAGGAAATACGGACCTATTTTTTACAATTTATGAGATTTTAGCCACTGGAGAATTTTAAAAATGTATATTTATTAAAGTTCAAAACACTGGAATTTAAGCACAGTTGAGAAAAATGTAACAGTAAATTAAAGTTTTTAATTTGTTTGTATTTTTATGACAACCATTTATTTCCATAAAATGATGCCTTGTGAATTTATTATGTACGCAGTGTGGTTTTATGTAAAATCAAAACTATCTACAGAATGCTGTGAAAACCAAGAACAAAATGACACTAAAACAAACATCCTAAGGAATAAAGAGCATTCTAGAAAAATAATTTTAATTTTAATGATCAAAAGATGTGATTCTGAGTCAGTCCTTTTCAGCTGCCTGCAGTCTTCAGCAAAGTTCAACAGAAAGTGAAAATGGAAAAAAAAACATTTTCTCCTATGGCAGACATCCGTTTCTGAATCAAATATTTTTTCTTTAATTAGCTCTAAGTCATACTTGAGATTCTCCAGGAAATAATCAGCACATTCACATTTATACTATTTTACATATGCATCTTCCCAATTTAAATTTCAATAATATTATTAATGCACCCGCAGCGGAATACTCAGATTCACAATTTATTATCAGTAAGGGATTTGTGGGAACTGAATACAGAGAGTCCTTGACTTATGACTTCAATTGAGCCCAAAATTCTGTTGTTAAGTAAAATGTTTGCTAAATGAGTTTTGCCTCATTTTACGACCTTTCTTGCCATAGTTGTTAAATGAATCACTGCGATTGATAAATTAACAACCTGGTTGTTAAGTGAATCTAGCTTCTTCATTGATTTTGATTGTCAGAAAGTCACCCAAAGGGGATCACATGACCCTGGTCCAAAGAATGAACCAGTTGCCAGGTGTCTGGATCACATGATCGTGGCCGTGCTACAAAGGTTGAAAAATGAAACGTGGTCCTAAGCTACTTTTTTCAGGGTCATCGTAACTTTGAATGGACTGTTGTAAGTTAAGGATTACCTGTACAGTGGTATCTCTACCTAAGAGCGTCTCTACTTACGAACTTTTCTAGATAAGAACCGGGTGCTCAAGATTTTTTTGCCTCTTCTCAAGAATCATTTTCCACTTATAAACTTGAGCCTCCGAAACTGTAACCGGAAAAGGCAGGGAGAAGCCTCTGTGGGGCCTCTCTAGGAATCTCCTGGGAGGAAACAGGGCCGGAAAAAACAAGGAGAAGCCTCCGTGGGGCCTCTCAAGGAATCTCCTGGGAGGAAACAGGGCCTCCACCTACCCTGTGGTTTCCCCAATCGCACGCATTATTTGCTTTTACATTGATTCCTATGGGAAAAATTGCTTCTTCTTACAAACTTTTCTACTTAAGAACCTGGTCACGGAATTAATTAAGCTCGTAAGTAGAGGTACCACTGTATTTCACTATTTCTGCCCACTCCTACAGCAAAAACTTTACAGGTGCCATTAAAGATGAAATTTTCATAATTCATTCTGAAATTAATTTCAAAGTTAAATTTAATTTAAGAATTAAAAGTAAAACTGTTCAGATTATTCTGATGTAATCTGTTTAAAAATCACCTTACGGAGAGAATAAGGTGAAGAAAACCAAAAAGACTTTATAGAAAAAAAATCTTATCTTCCTGATTCTATTCAGTTTCTGAGCCCAAACAAGTGAGGACCTGTGCTTTTGGGGGGAAAAATCTGCTCTGTCATGGTTAAGGAGACTCCTAGACTCCTGGGAGGAAACAGGGCCGGAAAAGGTGGGGAGAAGCCTCCATGGGGCCTCTCTAGGAATCTCCTGGGAGGAAACAAGGCCTCCACCCTCCCTGTGGTTTCCCCAATTGCATGCATTATTTGCTTTTCCATTGATTCCTATGGGAAAAATTGCTTCTTCTTACAAACTTTTCTACTTAAGAACCTGGTCACGGAACAAATTAAGTTCATAAGTAGAGGTACCACTGTATTTAGAAGCTCGGCCACTCCTGAAGGCATTGAAGAATCTGGTAAGGAAGTATCTCCGAAACAACCCAACAGATCATGGCTTGTCTAGTTTATCATATTTATGATACTATTTTATGAGTCGCAACCATTCAAAGATATTTATCAAGAGGTGACTCCCTAGGTCACCCTACACATAGTAGAAAAGGAGCCTAAAAGTGTAAGATCGCTCATCAAGAAGAATTACGAAGGAAAGAGATATACCCAGAGGTATCCTGGGAGACTTGACAGATAGGTAATTACTGTGTTAAAAGATGAAATCTGAAAATTATTTATCACAAATACAAATATTACTGAACCAGCAATGCAACTCTCATAATTCAGTTAAGTCTTGATAGGATCATTTTACATAAAATAATAGTCAAACTGTATTTTCCATGAATAATGATTTATGAAACTTTACAAAGGGTTCTTTTTTGCCCTGAATTGAATTCCAAGTTAATATATATGTAAAAAAGATAATTTTGGCAACAAAAGGTATACATTCTTCTAAGCATGTCTCACAAAACACAGAAGGCAGGGTTTGTCATCATTCTGTAAAGGGATTTGCTGAGGAGGAGAAAGTGGGGATTAGAATCATATAATTGTATCTTTGCGAGTTGTTTTGTTCTGCAACTGCTCTTAATTACGATCACTAAACCCAAGATTATGTTTTGGTTCCAATGTGCTCCTTGATAACAAAAGGTAATATCTGACTTGTATCAGGCCTATTTGCAATCTTACGTTAAACAAAATGCAAGCAGATCTTGTTATCCTAGTTTCAGGATCAAGACCATGGCAAAGAGCTGATTCTTGGCACGTGTAAATATATCCCTACACAATGTCTGCTGAGGGGACTCCAGTATTGGGTTGCTACTAGAATGATGGGGGACGCCATCCCAGTAGCAAAAATGGAACCGCGCGCGCAGTTCCAGCTGATCGGGGGGGGCGCGTCGGTGTGAGATTAGTTATTTATTTATTAGATTTGTATGCCGCCCCTCTCCGTAGACTCGGAGATTCTACGCATACGCTGCGCACATGAGCAAGATTCCAGTGATTTTCGCTGATGTTTTGCTTCCGCGCATGCACCGGCAACAACCGCTGAGATCTGGCTTCCGGTGCATGCGCAGAAGAATCTCGTGCCGATGTGTGCGCCCACCCGCCGGGGTCACAGAGCTCCATAGGAAGCGCATCGGAAGCGGTGGCAACAAGGAGCCCTTGCCTGGGGGACACCCTTCTCCATTCCCACACCGGAGGCACTCTATACTGCATGATAGAGGGGACTACCATGATCTAGTACCCTTAATGGCCTCCCAATGGCATGACCTTCCAGAAGACCCCACCTGTGTGGAAATCAATGCACCTGTTGGGGCTTGGAAGGTGCAGTGGATGTGGTTTTCAACTTGTTCATTCAGTTGTAGAACTGTTTGGTTTTCTTGCAGCCCTGTTCTGCAACGCCTTGGTCTCTTCAGCCTTGAAAGACGGCGTTTAAGGGGTGACTTGATCGAAGTGTATAAAATCATGCATGGGATAGAAAAGGTGGATAGAGAAAAATTCTTTTCTCCATCACCCAATACTAGGATGAGGGGGCACTCCCTAAAACTCATAGGTAGGAAATTGAGGACAAATAAAGGGAAATATTTCTTCACCCAGAGGGTCGTTGGTTTATGGAATTCACTTCCAGAAAAAGCCGTGACAGCTGTCAGCCTTGATAGCTTCAAGGCAGGATTGGACAGATTCATGGATGCCAAGTGTATCATAGGTGGTTATTGAAACGGACATCCATGTGCCGCCTCTATGTTGGTTGAGGCAGGCAGGATTCCCTTGAGTACCATTTGTTGGGGGTCAAGGGAAAGAGAGGGTTTTGCCTTCTCTTTCTGCTCAAGATCCCCATGGACAATTGGTGGCCCCCTGTGTGACACAGAAAGCTGGACTAGATGGGCTGATTCAGCATGGCTTTTCTTATGTTCTTATGCTGGATAAGATAATTAGGCTTACTATTTTTATATAGTAAAATAAACAGCATCTACTGTAGTTTTAAGCTGCTCTAGTGGGCAGGGCTACAACAAAGCCAGCCCCAGAGGTGTCCACAGGGTGTGGTCAGAAATGTTAGGATGGCACATAATAGATATTTTTTTAAAAGAGTGAAGTTTATTCAGTTGTGTTTTTGCAGCAGCCATCTTGACTTCAACCCTGAGCATACCCTGAGCCTGCACCAGAGGTAGGTAGCTACCAGCTCAGACTGGTTTGCACAAGCCAGTGATGGCAATTTGGCTCTGTTCACTGGCTGGCTTGTCATGCCCTTGAACCGGTTCACCAATCACCGCTGCTTGAAAGCAGCCAGCAACGAACTCTGTGTATTTGCAAAGGCTTCTGTGTATGCGCAGGGGGGCAGTACCTGAATGAAATACATGCACCCAAAGTGCACACTTCCGACACAACACCCGAACTGGTGGGGAAGGTAAGAAAAACCCACCCCTGGCCTGCAGCTATAGAAACAATTGGAACGGTCAGTCTGAGGCATGGTGGGAGAATGGTCCCATTGCTTTCACTTTCAATAATTTCCCTTGATTTAAGTAATGATACTAAATTTTCATGCAAAAGGGACAATTATGGTGCATACGTGATTGTAAGGATCCTCCCTACCTAATTTTTTTCTTTCATCTCCAGAGATCAAAGAAAAATTTATAGGAGACCTCACCTACAAAAAGATATTGATAAAATTGAATGGGTCCGAAGACGGGCTACAAAAATGGTGGAAGGTCTTAAGCATAAAACGTATCAGGAAAGACTTCATGAACTCAATCTGTCTAGTCTGGAGGACAGAAGGGAAACGGACATGATCGAAACATTTAAATATGTTAAAGGGTTAAATAAGATTCAGGAGGGAAGTGTTTTTAATGGGAAAGTGAACACAAAAACAAGGGGACACAATCTGAGGTTAGTTGGGGGAAAGATCAGAAGCAATATCAGAAAATATTATTTTACTGAAAGAGTAGTAGATCCTTGGAACAAACTTTCAGCACATTTGTTTGGTAAATCCACAGTAACTGAATTTAAACATGCCTGGGATAAACATATATCCATCCTAAGATAAAACACAGGAAATAGTATAAGGGCCGACTAGATGGACCATGAGGTCTTTTTTTTTGCCATCAATCTTCTATGTTTCTAGGTGTGGAATTTCCAGATAGTGAAAAAAAGGGGACAAAATGCACATCACCTTGATAAGGTTATTACTACAAATACAATTTTCTTTGTGAATATAAGTACAGGTGTTCCAGGAGAGGGGAGGCAGTTGCAGGTGCTACAAGCTGTCATAGGGGCTGAATCATTTTGTTACTATAGAAACTCTGGTTGCTATGATGCAGCTCTAAAGCCATCCCTGGTCTTCATGGGAGAACAGCTTGTTCCAACTTGATGCTTCAACATTGCGCATAACCTCCTCTCCCAAAATACATTTCTCACACGTTGAAACATAAAACATTAAAAGTTTATTGACTGAAACGTTGTTCTGTGAGTCTTTCAAGTTATTTGTAAAATAATCACTAAAATCTAATACGTTTTCACTTTACAAAGTATGATCTTTTGTTTACTTGTTATATATATATATATATATTAAAAGCTTTCAAACCTAAAGGAATGAATTAATAATTTAATTACATAGGTAGGGTTCGTGTTATAACAACTTGACAGTAATTTGTGTCAAACAATGAACACTCTGTAATAATAGGCAATTATGAATCTGACTCATAATATACTTTCCCCTAAAAAAGACATCATTCCATTTTAAGTACAGAAAAAAAAGACATTGTAGAAATTTTGGACTTGAGATGAATCCATGAGATTTTCCTCTTTAAAATAAGCTGGCTACATAGAAGATGAGCATTTGCCACATATCTACATTGTGTATTGTGTTGCCCTTAAAATGATTTTTATTAAAATTACAGAACAGGAAAATGCCACTTTCTTCCATGGCTTTCAATGCGTTTAATGTTATTATTTATTAAGGGCTTATTTATCCTCTACCCTCATTAGAGACATAGAGTCTCCTCAATCCCTTCCTATCCACAATTGGAAGGCCTGCAGTAAACTCTGGCTGTTTTGAGGCTTGAAAACTGATGGGGAATCTGCTTGTAGAAAGCAGGATCCCCACTGGAGGTGTGTGTCCTCTAATTCATGGAAAATGACAGAGATGAGAACTGGAGAAAAGATGGGGCTGATCTAGTCATCCCCCCAATACAATTTTAATTTTGTTGGGTGCTGGAATACCCAAATACAGCTGAAGATATTACATAAAGTAGCTGTTTCGTAGATAAAGGCAAATACAAGAAGGTTCTTCAAAATACTATCGGAAGTTACCAGCATGTTCAAGAGCCAATAAATTTTCCTACTTGTTGCATTTTAATTAACTAACATATACTAGGAAATATACTGCTCAAAAAAACAACGGGAACACTCAACACATCCTAGATCTGATTTATTTTTTTTGAGCAGTGTACGTTTTATTACGAGTTCTTTAAGAATCTTCATTCATTTTGCAACAAGTTGGAAAGGAAAAAAAAATATATCTAGATATCCACAACGTACACACACAAATTCTCTTACCTGTCTTTGAGTTGTAACGTTGCCTTCCAATTTGCTGGTTTGAAAGTTTACAAGATGGGCAACCCAAAGGCAAATATTGAGAAAGAAGATAAAGAAGTCTATTGTGATCACACAACAGTAGTTTCAGCCATAATCTACTGTTCCACCTTCCAGAAAACGTGCTTGCATGATCTTAACAGGATTCTTCAAACTGTGTATGTTACATTGCAATCCTATACACACTTATTGGAGCGTTGCCGCCTTCTGTTTTAACTTCTGCAAAGGGCCGAGCTTCAAGAGATGGGGAAAGGTAACAACTTTCTCACCAAGAAGAGTCACTCCATATGTCACAGCTGTTTTTATTTCTTTCGGATAAATTCCACACCACATCCAGATGCGCAATCATGTATCTGACGATCATTCCAAGGCTTTGGACTAAAAAATAATAATCTCTGGTTGGTTTTTAAAAAGCAAGAAATCATTTGGTCGGCTGGACTGTGACTTCGTCGGCTGGTATGTTCACACCAGCAGTCTCCCTGTTCTTGCCTTGTTGCAAAGTAAAGAGCGAAGGCCCCAGTCTTAGAATCATGCCACTGCCTAGGCATTCATCTCCCTTGTAGAAAACGGCAAACTGGAAGACAGAAGAGTGACAATTTGCACTGTATGAAGCGTGAGATTGTGTACTGAGAAGAGGGGTGGGGGGGTCACCTGACTACTTAGCTTTTAAACATCCCATATAATGTAGAGAATGTGAGAGTGAAGCCATTGCTAGTATAATTATTGTCACAATGATTAGGTGATCTTTCTTATAAATCTTATAAATTGAACTGTGATGGCGAACCTTTTTTCCCTTGGGTGCCGAAAGATCGTGGGCGTGCGCTATTGCCTATGCAGGAGTGCCCACACCCATAATTCAATGCCTGGGGAGAGCGAAAACAGCTTCCTGTGCTTCCCTGGAAGTCCTCTGGAGGCTGGAAATGGCTTGTTTCCCGACTTCTGGTGGGCCCAGTAGGCTCGTGTTTTACCCTCCCCAGGTTCCAAAGTCTTCCCTGGAACTGGGGGAGCGTAAAAATGCCCTCCCCCACCCCCTGGGAGCTCTCTGGAAGCCAAAAAAGCCCTCCCAGAGCCTCTGTGTGGGCCAAAAATCACCTGGCCTTTACACATGCACATTGGAACCGAGCTAGGGCAATGGCTCGTGTGCCAGCAGATATGGCTCTGTATGCCACCTGTGGCACCTGTGCCATAGGTTCGCCATCACTGGCATAGGCTAATTCTTGCATTCAGACACTTTTTTTTCCAGTTCACATGGTAAGGAGAACTTCCCAAAGAAGTCTGAAATATTGAGTTAATTATAATAATCCAGCAAACCTATCAATAGTGAATCAGAACAAATGTGCTGAATTAAGGAATTCAAGGAGCCTCTCCCTTTTCCCATCTGCATTATTTCCTTTGTTAAAAATATGCAGAATTTGAAATTTCTCACAGTTTTAAACAATCGTGATTCAGATACTTCTTAATGCTCAGAGGGTTGGGGTTTTTTTTTTTACAAACTGGGTAGAGCTCTTAACATCTTACTCTTTTTCATCGACTCTTGGTGATTTACAGAATCTGTTCCACACCGTCAACTTGCATGACAGGACTTGATAAAGCCTGCAACTTAACAAGCCCTCTGAATGTTTTTCGCTAATTATGAAAGCTATCATTCTCCTCCTTCCATTACCGTTGCTATTTTTGCTGTGTCAACTGTGGTGAGAAGGCAACAAAGGGCAGAGAAAGAGTAGAGGTCCACTGTATTTAGCCAAGTAAAGATGTGTATTTCCCCCTCCCCGTCCCAAAACAATATTCAAGTAGCTTTCTCAGTGTTTCTCAATCTCAGCAACTTAAGAAGATTTGTGGACTTCGTGCTAGAATTTTTCTAGACGGCTCCAGCTGGTTGGGGAAATTTGGGAGTTGAAGTCCACCTATCTTAAAATTGCTGAAATTGGGAAACAATTCTAACTAAACATTAGACTACTAAACCATATTAACCAGGGGAAAAAGGGGACCATCTTATCCAGGATAAATGCAAGCCGAGCATATCTGATATCTTCTGCATATAACAATGTACAGTGGTACCTCTACTTAAGAACTTAATTCGTTCCATGACCAGGTTCTTAAGTAGAAAGGTTTGTAAGAAGAAGCAATTTTTCCCATAGGAATCAATGTAAAAACAAATAATGTGTGCGACTGGGGAAACCAAAGGGAGGATGGAGGCCCTGTTTCCTCCCAGGAGATTCCTAGGGAGGCCCCACGGAGGCTTCTTCCTGCCTTTTCCGGCCCTGTTTCCTCCCAGGAGATTCCTAGAGAGGCACCACAGAGGCTTCTTCCTGCATTTTCCGGCCCTGTTTCCTCCCAGGAGATTCCTAGAGAGGCCCCACGGAGACTTCTCCCGGCCTTTTCTGGTTACAGTTTTGGAGGCTTGGCTTTGTAAGTGGAAAATGGTTCTTGATAAGAGGCAAAAAAATCTTGAACACCCGGTTCTTATCTAGAAAAATTCGTAAGTAGAGACGTTTGTAGATAGAGGTAACACTGTATTCTATTACATTTCATTCAATATTATTAACCATGTTTTTTCTTGAGAATAAATGAGGCCTCCTTGCAAGTAAATACCTACAGGGCTTCAAATAAAGCTTAATTTCCCTCATTATTATCATTGCTAGCAGACAAACACAATACAGATGTTTACAAAACCTTCCCCTTAGTGCTGAGAATCAAACAAAACCCAAGGCAAAATTATTATGAATCACGCCAGCCATGTTAGATCATGTTCAAGCATTCAGCTGTTAATGGTAATGTATAGAATCAAGATTCCCATTGAGATTTTCTACTCACTCATATGTAATTGTTTAATAAATCAACCAATAATAGATACGAACTAACTGCTTCTTCTGTCCAGGTATACACTGCATGGACAAAATCTGCTCCATACTTTGCTATTCAATCCGTTCAAAAGTGCAACTGGGTGTACCTACAGGGAAATACGTCCCGGGAGGATTAGAAAATGTAAGACAATCACAGAGAATGCTCGGTACATACCTGCCCTGCTGCAAGATCCCTTATTGGCTTAGCCAGAGTCAACCATACTGATCCATCTTGATTTAGGGTTAATGTACAAGGTACTACAAATTTAAAAAAAACAACTGTTAAGTGATTGACTTTTATGGATTGGATTTGATTGCCCATCTACATGACTTAGGCTGGCTCAAATAATTAAACAACCACCTTCAACAACAACAACACAAGAGCATGTAATAGATACAAACTGAATGTAAATCGCTCCAAACTAGATCGCAGAAAACATGACTTCAGTAACAGAGTAATCAATGCCTGGAAATCACCACCTAACTCTGTTGTTTCTTACCCTAACCCCAAGATCTTCAACCTTAAATTATCTGTTGTTGACCTCTCCCCTTTTCTAAGAGGTCTGTAAGGGGTGTGCATAAGCGCACTATTGTGCCCACCCCCCCTATCCTACTGCCCTATTATCCTTTTTATCATTTGTTTATATTTTGTTATGTTAACACAAACTGTAACTCTATACTTGTTTGACAAATATAATAAATAAATAAAATCAAACCACCAAAATAAAATACAGAATTCCATTTTTAATACCCTTTAGAAACCCATAAAACCCAATTAAAACCTCAGAACCTGTATTCTCATCTGATGCTATTTGTAATCTGAACAAACAATATGTTTCCTTCTATAAACATAGCCTATAAAATATTTCCTTCTTTAAATGTCCTATCCCTGCCATGTGTGCCACCAAAAAAACCCCTTTCTATTCATGAAGACTAGTCACCTAGCGCCATCAAGTGTAGGAAGCGGAAATTGCACTCCATCATTTTGTTCTGAATGAGTTCTGCAGGAGGTTCCTCAGCAATCCAATGAACTCTGCTTGTCCGTAAAAGATCTCTGTAAAGTGCAGGGTGATCTCTGCCGGGCGCCTTTGGGAGGGTACAAAAATGATAATTTACAATTCAGCATCTCAACACTATGTATAGATAAAATTAGCCACAAGTAAAAGAAAAAAAAATCAAAACTAAATTGGAAGGCAAAATAAAACTACTGCTTTTAGAGTGGCAGTAAAAACTCAAATCATTAGGTCCTCTTTCTATCACAGGGATGATTAATCTTTATTGAATTCATTTTCAACAGTCTAGAAAGAATCTTCATTTTATTTTTTTTATAAAGGGGAGACCATAGAAAATATCACAGACGGAACGCTGGGGTGGGCAAATTGAATATTATTTAACGTTTTTCAAAAGGCAATGCTAAATGTGACCTACAGTACAATAGGCTACATACCATATAGGATTTCTATTTTTTCCCTTTCAGTTTTCTCTCTCTTTTTTTTATCAATTCAATTTCAATTTATTAGATTTGTATGCCGCCCCTCTCTGAAGACTCTTTATTTGAACTATCTTTATTTGAACTGTCTATCTATCTAAACGTCGCTACAGAACACCGCACACCAAGACAACTAGACACAAGAACAGTTTTTTCCTGAACGCCATCACTCTACTAAACAAATAATTCCCTCAACACTGTCAAACGTTTTACTAAGTCTGCACTTCTGTTTCTACTAGTTTTCTTCTCATCATTCCTATCACCCATTTCCTTCAACTTAGGACTGTATAACTGTAACTTGTTGCTTGTATCCTAAGATTTTTATTAATATTGATTGTTTCTTCATTGCTTATTTGACCCCTATGACAATCATTAAGTGTTGTATCATATGATTCTTGACAAATCTATATTTTTTTTATGTGCACCAAGACAAATTCCTTGTGTGTCCAATCACACTTGGCCAATAAAGAATTCTATTCTATTCTATCTTAAAACTATCTTAAGCCTTTTATATTAGATCTTTATGGGCTCCACCTTCCAAAATAAGAGAAGTAGTCTGCTAATTTTATATAGACATGTTGTTGGCTGCTCGTAATATGATTTCAGGAGTCTCCAATAGCTATTCAGGACCACAGGTCCCAGGGTGCTGAGCCCTCATCAGTCATACAGTAATTTATTGAAACACAGGCTTGTAGAGTTAAACTAGACCTGTGCTTCTTAATCTTAGCAACTTTATGACACATGGACTTCAATTCACACAATTCTGGGAATTGAAGTTTGAAGTTGTCAGGACCATGAAACATTGCACTATATAATTGTTATGAAATTTGTATTTCTATTTATTAGATTTGTATGCCACCACTCTCCGAAGACTCGGGGCGGATAACAACAATAAAAAAGACAATGTAAACAAATCTAATATTAAAAACAATCTAAAAAAAACCAATTTAAAGAACCAATCATACATACAAGCATACCATGTATAAATTCTATAAGCCTAGGGGGAAGGGAAAATTTCAATTCCCCCATGCCTGACAACAGAGGTGGGTTTTAAGGAGCTTGTGAAAGGCAAGGAGGGTGGGGACAACTCTTATATCTGGGGGGAGCTGGTTCCAGAGGGTCGTGGCCGCCACAGAGAAGGCTCTTCCCCTGGGTCCCGCCAAACGACATTGTTTAGTTAATGGGACCTGGAGAAGGCAAACTCTGTGGGACCTAACCGGTCACTGGGATTTGTGCGGCAGAAGGCGGTCCCGGAGATATTCTGGTCCGATGCCAGGAAGGGCTTTATAGGTGATAACCAACACTTTGAATTGTGACCAGAAATTGATCGGCAACCAATGCAGACTGCGGAGTGTTGGTGTAACATGGGCATGAGGAGTGTTGGTGTAACATGGGAAGCCCATGATTGCTCTTGCAGCTGTATTGCTTCCTTCGCAAAGCAGGAGAGTGTTGGTCCTAAAACTTAACCGTGGTTTGTTTTAACCATAATTAGCTTATATGTAGCTAAAGCTATGAAAGTAACATGAACAAGAAATTATGTTTTGCATAGGTAGATATTAATCTTGAGTGAGCGCTATATCTCCAAAATGTCATAATTTAAAGCAAGGGTCTCCAACCTTGGCAATGTTAAGTCTGGTGGATTTCAACTCCCAGAATCCCCCAGCCAGCAAAGTTGAAGTCCACCAGGCTTAAAGTTGCCAAGGTTGGAGACCCCTGCTTTAAAGGGCCAAGAAAGCATAAAAGCACTGATACAAGGGTGGAGACACTGCTCCCCATATAAATTTAGGTTTAAATGAGTATATTAATTCTTATTTAGCGACTTCAGTTAGTAACGGCAACTCCATTGGTAAGTGAAACAGTTACTAAGTGATTAGCAAGTGTGCCTACAATCATATTTCAACCTTTTTTTGCCTTGCAATCCTCATAAATGCAAGAATTGGAAACTGTCTGCTTCATCATTGGCATAATTGCAAAGTTGATACAAGAGAACTACTTGTGTATCCATACACTATCCATAGAAATAGGAAAATACTCAGGGTGCTGAGGCCAGGTTCCATTTAGACTTCAGGTCTGCTGGCCAGCTTCTCAGCCAGAGGAGGCGCCTTGATGACAGAGTTGTCGCCATACTCCTGGCCGAAAACTTGGCAGCATGCAGAGTGGCGTCTGCTGAAAATTCCGCTGCCGCCAACAGTTTTCCAAGATCCTGACGCAATCGACCCTTATCCGGTCCAAGTCTGGTCTGCATCTCTTGTAGCCATACTATTGATGCTCGAGTAAAAAAGGAAGCAGCAGCCGCTGCTCTAAATCCCCAGCTTGCCATCTGATGTGTTTTACGTAATAACACCTCTGCCTTTCTGTCCTCAGGCTTCAGGCTGTCACCAGTCTCTGAGGGCACCAATGACTTGGAAATCAGCTGCATGACTGGCTGATCTATAGGAGGGAATTCCAGTAATTTCTCTACCTCCTCATCAAATGTGTAGAATCTTCGTTCTACTGCAGAGGGACCCTGAGCTGCAGCTGGGTGTTGCCAGGGTCTTTTAACACTTTGCTGGAAAATATCAGAGGATGGAATGTGCTCTGACTCGGGCTGGGGTTCCTTAAAGAGGACCATAGACGGTTTGGTCCCATCCGTGGAGTCTGTTGATTTCCCAGGACCTGGTAAGTCTACAGTTTGTTTGGCCTTATGAAGCAAGACCCTGAACGTTGAAGCTTTAAATAATCCAGCCGCCACAGGCTGTTCTGGCGGTGTTTCATCGTCAGAAAGATCATAGTCTTTTTCAATGTCCTCTAAAGGGTTTGCTTCTTCAGCCCAAGACCCCAAACCCGAGGGGGGGGTGCACACCATCGGTTTTTTGACTGCACTGGGCGAGGCTGCTGTGTAACCTGTTGCACCCCCGCCGCCATCCCCTGAGTATAGGCATTTGTAATTAAGTCCTGCACCGAAGGGGACATCTGTTGCCAAGTATCTGGCTGTACCCGAAGCCCTGCTGCGGTGGACGTGAAAGTAGCTGAAGGACTCTGCGTTCTCCTGAAGGAGTGAGTTGCAGAAGCTGGTCTAGGCCCATTGTGTGCTGGGGATGGCAGGACCTGACTCAAAGGTGCAAACTGCCTCTCTGGAGACCAGTCTTTCTCAGAAAAATCTTCAGCAGGTCTCAATGACATAGGCTGAGCTTCCATGGCCAGGGTCAAGTGTGAAGGAGTAGATGCCAACACGGGTGGCTGGAGTGCTGCCTCTAACCTCTGCTCTAAGGACTTGATGCGCCTTTCTGCCTCCTTAATGGAGGCTGAAGAGCTTTGAGAGGACTTGTCCTTGTCCTTAGACTTAGGAACCTTGGACTTGTCCTTGGACCCAGTAGAAGGAGAGCTCACTTTCTCAGGAATAGTGTGATTCTCCATAGTACTCACAGAAAAGCAACTGTCACACTCGAGGAACAGCAGACTGCACTTGTTCTTTGACTTTGACAGAGTAAAAATGGAGACCGGGAACTTTGACAGGCTCGCGCATGCGCAGAACAGCCTGATCCATTCATCGCGCCCAGCAACAGAGCGGAGAGGAACTTTCCCGCCTTTAGCTGTCACTTCGCCCGCGGGCGAAGGCTCTCCCAAAATGGCGGTGCCTGAGGCAATATCTCCCCACTCCTGTTGCCTGTCCAGCAGACTTCAAGACAGGAGCTCCAAGCCGCTAAACGTTCTCGCCGGCATTCAATTCCTCGGAAAAAGCCGAAATGAGCAAAAAAGTGGCGGCGGCGGCAATCAATCTAGCCGCTGAACAGCTGAGAGGCGCTGGCACGCTTCCAACCGCCTTTTTTCTATTGCTTTACAGGGGAATCGCCTTTCCTTGAGCCTCCCAGTGGGGGGGGGGCGGACCCCCCCACCTTCGGCTCGCAGCCGGGTATGACCTCGGAGGTCAGGGACCCCAGGCTGTGCAGCTCCTCGATTGGGGCAGTACCCTGAGGGAAGTGGTCCCCGAGGAGAGATCGATGGGCGTGGTGCCCGCGGAGGGCAGAGACCCCTTAGAAATTCTTCTTCAACCTGCAGTGAAACAAAAGAAGAAAACATTAAAAGGTACCACTTTAATACATATAGAAACATAACATATTAACTCTATTAAACACTCAGTACAGAAACTACAGTCTCTACACTTAGACTGAGTTTTTAAAACTGGCTCATGGGGGCTGCTAAGGGGGCGGTGCCAATTAATTATTTAAATTAAGTCAGTCTCTACCAATAGGATTGGTTAACAACCCATGATGGACTCTCCTTCCAGAGTCAATGGAGAATAGGAAAATATTGATGTAAGAGGCAGCAAGTGGATGGTTTCAGCATGTCCATCAAGGTGAGGCTGCCCCAGCGCTGATGTCACATTGTGTGACCCTTGATACAATAATTGAAATCTCACAGCAGCAGCTTCCACCCTTACAAATGGGCATCTATTTCCCTTTGATGGGGGGTGGGAGAGAAAAGCAGGAATCTAAGCATGCTCTGTACAAGTCATCCTTTCCAACCTCCAACGGTGGCCACCACTAACAATAGAACCAGGGCATCAGGATGATGGCTTGACTTAAAGATGAAACACTTAGGATGAAAGCATGCTTGTTTTAAAGTGAAGCTCAACGGTCTGATCGCTTCTTTCATTGCTTGCCATTTATTGCCTGCTTCGTGCCAACATCCTTTTCAATTTTCTGTTGATCAAAAGCTAGTTTGAACAGGATGTAATAAAACTTCTCAACACCCAGTTGACTTAACAGCTTCGGTTTTTCTTTTGTATGCAAAGCCAAGCATCTTGGGCCAGTAATAACCGCATTCTTTTAGGCAATCACAAACGCTACAAATGCAAGCAAACTTACCACAAAAACTTCCCCAGAGGCTATGTTTTTATCTACAACAAACCATGCATTGCTGCAGTTTCTTAGCTTAGCTTTCTGGCCAATCGTGTATAAGAAGCAACCTAAGAAAAGCAAAACACATATTTTGAAATATAACCCACCGTCAATAACAACAATAGTGATAATAACAATAGTAATTCAAATAATGTAATCCAATAGCTAAAGTCATTGTTCTGGAAAGTTGTCTACAAAAAGGAAAACTATTGAAATGCATTGCCACTGAAACTGTTATGTCCTGTCCTTTTTCCTTTCCCCTCCCCTCCCTCTCTCAAAAGGTCTGCAATCAAATAAGATGCCAGATGTTAAAGAAACCACACAACATTTTCTCTCCAATGGCCAGTCTTGAAGCCATCTCCTCTCCCATGTGGACTGGTCAAAATTCCAAGCAATGCCATCCTATGGAATCCCTTTCCATATGCAAACTACTCCACTTGAACCTCAGCCCAGTAATTATTACCCCTCCTCTCTCCTTGAAAAAAACCCATTATTCTCCCCTTACAAGTCTGGTCTAATTTTCAGCATTAATAGATTCCTTTCTTAAGTATGTTTATGTTTAGCCTACTTTACCGTTTATTTTTAAGGAGATTAAAGGATACACACTTTGTTCACTTTATATAATCCCACTTCCTTAGGCAGTATCACCTAATAAAAACAGTAACCAAATGTTTAATAACTCGCCACCTAATTTGAAGCTTTTGTGGCCAGATGTTTATAACAAGAGGATAGCCGCCCGAGTCTCCGGAGAGGGGCGGCATACAAATCCAATAAATGAATGAATGAATGAATGAATGAATGAATAAATAAATAAATATTTATGGTAGGGGTTTGGGGTTCCCAGTTCATTCGAATCCATTGCCAGATAGCAACAGCAATAACACTCTTAGACTTACATACCACTTCACACTGCTTTACAGCCCTCTCTAAACGGTTTACAAAGTCAGTATATTGCCCCCAAAAATCTGATTCCTCATTTTATCCACCTCAGAAGGATAGAAAGGCTGAGTCAACTTTGAGCCAGGTGGGAATTGAACTGACGAACTGCTGGCAGCTGGCAATCAGTAGAAGTAGCCCACTGTACTGCATTCTAACCACTGTGCCATCAGATTTACTGAGTTTTATGTTGCCAAATTCAGGGAGGTGAGGGTAATGTAGAGATCTTTGTCTTTCACAACATTTTATTTGATTTTTATTTTATTTTATTTTGTTAGTTAGTCTAATACACAATGAGGGTTTTAGTGCGTATATATATATACACACATAGTAAAATACATGATGAAGGTTACAGAGGAGATACTCATAGTAAAATATATCTAAGAAAGAATAGAAAAGAAGATATAGTAATAGAACATATCAATGAAAGAATAGAAGAAGAGATATAGGAATAGAAGAAAGGTATAGGAGATATAGGAGAGCAATAGGACAGGGGACGGAAGGCACTCTAGTGCACTTGTACTTGCCCCTTACTGACCTCTTAGGAATCTGGATAGGTCAACTGTAGATAATCTAAGGGTAAAGTGTTGGGGGTTTGGGGATGACACTATGGAGTCCGGTAATGAGTTCCACGCTTCGACAACTCGGTTACTAAAGTCATATTTTTTACAGTCAAGTTTGGAGCGGTTAATATTCAGTTTAAATTTGTTGTGTGCTCTTGTGTTGTTGTGGTTGAAGCTGAAGTAGTCGCCGACAGGCAGGACGTTGCAGCATATGATCTTATGGGCAATATTTAGATCTTGTTTAAGGCGTCTTAGTTCTAAGCTTTCTAGGCCCAGGATTGAAAGTCTAGTCTCGTAGACTAGACTCTTTAATAGGAACTGAATGAAAAAACACTTTTGCTCACCCTTGTGTGTTCCAAGAACTTTGCCATCTTCAATGGAAACAAAATTTCCTGGACGTGGTTGCAGATACTACAAGGGGGGGAAAAACATCATCTCAATTTAAATCACATTAAAAGTAGTAACTTTGAAAGGAATGATAAAATAAAATGTACATGTGTTCATAAAAATTGTGAATCAGTAATTTCTCACCTCCAGAAGGAATTCTGAAAAATCCCTTTTACCAACAAAACAGAGGCCCATGCTCTAAAATAAAACACAATGGATAGTCACCTTTTAGATATTTTGAAAGTTCAAATAACAACATATTATCTGGATCTATTCCCACCTACAAATCCACCTATCTAGAAACATGCCAGATGCACAAATAATCTTAAAGAAAATGAACTTTAAGAAAAATGAACAATAGGAAATAGGAGCCGGGGTGGCGCAGCAGTTAGAGTGCTGTACTGCAGGCCACTGAAGCTGACTGTAGATCTGAAGGTCAGCGGTTCAAATCTCATCCCCGGCTCAAGGTTGACTCAGCCTTCCATCCTTCCGAGGTGGGTAAAATGAGGACCTGGATTGTGGGGGCAATATGCTGGCTCTGTTAAAAAGTGCTATTGCTAACATGTTGTAAGCCACCCTGAGTCTAAGGAGAAGGGCGGCATAAAAATCGAATGAATAAATGACTGAATGAATGAATGAATGAATGAATGAATGAAATGCTGATGGTTCAAAGAAAAATATGTGCACAGGATAAGATTATCCTACTTTCACCTGCAATGAAAGATAGCGGAACTAATGTCTGAGTTAGAAACAATCAAAACACTAAAATGGCACAATTGGTAATTTTATCTAGAAATATGATCAATGAAAAGAACAACTCTTGGTCATTCCCAGATTGCAAAGGCATCTAAACTATGGTTTTTCAAACTTGGGTGATTGTTGGCTGGGGGGTAGGGTTGTTGTAGGCCTCACATTTTAATGGAACAGCAGCTCTTCCACATATGGACCAAGCTTCAAGGGGACACTATGAAGCATGAAGAGGGAAATGAATGTTCAAGATTGAAAAACACTGTTCTAAGTTCTGATTGTGCCCCCACCACCACATAGTGATTGAATCCTTTGAGTAGGAAATGTTACCATGCCTCTTTTTTTTTCAACACATGATAAAGCTGGTGTTCTGCAGCTATCTTCTTCACAAAGTTTTTTGTTAAGTCTCCAAGAGGAAAAATGGTTTTCTGCAAAGCTTCTTGAGAAATCTGACTGAGAAAGAATGTTTGGTCTTTTTTGTAATCAGCTCCCTGAAGAAGTTTGACAGCTGCAAGAGGAAGAGAAAAATACAACAGATTGAATAAAGCTGATTGGCTACACTTCCTATTTCTTTCACATACTTTGTTTACCATGTTGCACTCTGAAAATTGGGCCTTCAGTGAAATTGAGGAAGATGGGATATTAGAAGGGGAAGCTATTTCCTCATTTAAAAATTGGCCATAGAGTAGGTGTCAACTCTTAGCAACCACAGAGAAATTTCCCCCCATAATTACCGCATTTTTGGAGTATAAGATGCACCTTAGTTTTTGGGGAGTAAAATAGGGAAAAGAATCTGCTACAAGATATTCACCTGGCTAACATCCTTGGTCTGGTCAGTTTCAGCATATTATTTCATCCCCTGGTTAGGGCTTTAAAAAAACCTTATTCACAGAGAGTGACAATGAAAGAGCTTGCAAGCCAGTAAGAGCCGCGAAAATCGTTAGCACCTGGTTAGGGCTGGAAAGAAACATTCAGAGCAAGTGGAGCAATGAAAAAAACCTACAAGGACTTAGGGCTTGGAAAACATTTTTTGCAAAGAGTAACAATGAAAGAGCTTGCAAGTGGGTAAGACCTGGGAACATTGTTAGCACCTGGTTAGGGCTGGAAAGAAACATTCAGAGCAAGTAGAGCAATAAAAAAAACCCTGCAAAGACTTAGGGCTTGGAAAACATTTTTTGCAAAGAGTAACAATGAAAGAACCTGCAAGGTAAGAGCTGGGAAGATCGTTAGCACCTAGTTAGAACTGGGGGGAAAAAGCTTCAAAAAAAACCCCATAGAGAGTATAAGACACACCTGCATTTTCAGCTTTTTAGGGAGGAAAAAGGTGTGTCTTATACTCCAAAAAAATACAGTATCTGTTCCTAATCTGGTCTTTCAAATCTTCCAGTGGTGTTCTTACTGCCACTGAAACTGAGTCTATCAGCTCCACTATTTGGTATATAGAAAAGACACTGACTTTTATCAGTTATAATGTATCCTTGGCTCATCTCAATGGAAAAGTAGCTCCTCCAGCTATTGGCCAGACTTCAGGGGGACACCATGAAGCATGAAGTGAAGAATGCATGTGCAAAATGAGGTAGCAGAATGAGGGGCTATTGACATCAATGGGTTCAAAACCTTATTACTGCAAAGGCTGAGAAAAGACGGAACTACAGACAGCGAAGGGGGGAAAAGAAGGCAAATGAATGTTCCCTCTCTCTCTCCCTCCCGCCCCCCCCCTCTCTCTTTCTCTCTCTTGAAATCACAGAAAATGATAACATGGCAGAAAATCATAAAAGAAACCAAGATACTATATGCCAAGAGAACCAAAGTAATAAATAAGAAATGTGATTTTTCTTTCAAGTAATATTCAGTAAAAAGGCTCTTCATTATATGGTAATTTTGATATGATGATATGATATACAGTGATCCCTCGATTATCCCGAGGGTTCCGTTCCAAGACCCCTCACGATAATCGATTTTTCGCAATGTAGGGTTGCAGAAGTAAAAACACCATCTGCGCATGCGCGCCCTTTTTCCATGGCCGCGCATGCGCAGATGGTGGAGTTTGCGTGGGCGGCGGGGAAACCCCGATCTTTGTCTGCTCGCTGCTGCTGCGGCCGCCCAGCAATGATCTGCTCGGCGGCAGCAGCAAGGAGCCGAATCGGGCTTTCCCCTTTGCGTGGGCGGCGGGGAAACCCCGATCTTCGTCTGCTCGCTGCTGCTGCGGCCGCCCAGCAGCTGATCTGCTCGGCAGCGCAACAGCAGCGAGCAGACGAAGATCGGGGTTTCCCCGCCGCCCACGCAAAGGGGAAACCCCGGCTCCTCGCTGATGCCCCCGCTTGCCCGCCCGCCCGCCGCCCGCCGCTCGCCAGCAAGAGGGGGAGAGATCGAGAAAGAGAGAGAAGGAAAGAAAGAGATGAGAGAGGAAGGAAGAGAGTGTGGGAGAGGAAGAAGCAAGATAGAGAAAGAGAGAGAGAAAGAAAGATGAGAAAGGAAGGAAGAGAGTGACGTCATCGGGTGGGAAAAATCGCGATATAGCGTTTCGCGAAGATCAAGATCGCGAAAATCGAGGGATCACTGTATGATATAATATACTTTGATATGATAATATACTATTAAGTCAAATGCAGCAGATATCTAGCTGTTTCCTTTCTGAAAAAATGTAACATCAATTAGCTGTTGTTCTTCTTCATCTTGTTTTCCAATTTTAATCTGTATTCTAAGACTTTTGGAGACAAGATGCCATTCATGTCATTATATTGATTGATGCTTCCCAAAGGTGCTTTTTCAAGAGGCAGCTGGACTTCCTAGTTTTTCTTTGAAGATGTTTCACTTCTCATCCAAGAAGCTTCTTCAGCCGACTGGGTGGTGGGGAATGGAAGAATTTATATACTGTACTTCTCAAAAAATAAAGGAACACTTAAACAACAGAATAAAACTCCAAGTAAATCAAACTTCTGTGAAGTCAAACCGTCCACTTAGGAAGCTGATTGACAATCAATTTCACATGCTGTTGTGCAAATGGGATAGTTGTGCAAATGAAATATTCAATGAGAATATTTCATTCATTCAGATCTAGGATGTGT
This sequence comes from Erythrolamprus reginae, assembly GCF_031021105.1. Taxonomy (NCBI): domain Eukaryota; kingdom Metazoa; phylum Chordata; class Lepidosauria; order Squamata; family Dipsadidae; genus Erythrolamprus; species Erythrolamprus reginae. Next base: position 16,174,992 of record NC_091955.1, on the reverse strand, counting down.
TATTTGAGTGTTCCTTTTATTTTTTTTGGAGCATTATATTTCTTGCAGGCAACTGGACATTTTCATTCTTCTAGAGTAGTGATGGCAAACCTTTTTTGGCTCGGGTGCCAAAAGGGTATGTGTATACACGATAGTGTGTGTGTGAGTGCCCACACCTATAATGGAATGTATCCCGTCCCCCCTCCCTGCACAAGAGCACAGCCCCCACAAGTTCGTTTCAGAACTTCTGGTTGGTCCATTGGGCTGTTTTTCACCGTCACCAGATTTCAGGAGGCTTTCCTGAACCTTGGGGAGAGAAAATGGACGAAAAGGTTGAAAATCAGCTGGCCAGCATGGAACTGACAAAGAGCAACGCCTCGCGTACCCTCAGATATGGCTCCGCATGCCACCTGTGGCACTTGTGCCATACGTTCGCCATCACTGTTCTAGAGAGTCATGGAGGCCACCTGGAGGTTTATCTGTATCCTTGAGGTCATCTAAATAGTGCAAATGGGTGTGGAGCCTTCTTGACTGCAGGAGGTTTTCTCCACGGTGTCCCTTCACTGGCATAGGCTGTTGGGGAGGAGTTTGTTGTCTGCATTTTAAACGGAGGTGAAAATGGTTCCTGTAGTCCAGGGGTCCCCCAAACTTGGCAACTTTAAGACTTATGGATTTCAATTCCCAGAATTCTCCAGCCATCTACTGTAGTCTGTAATTTTTCTGGAAATCTGTTGGAACCTTCTTGTATGGGAAGTGAAACATCTTCAAAGAAAAACAAGAAAGTCCAGTTGCCTCCTGAAAAAACACCTTTGGGACAACCATGATCTGGATGGCAGAGAATGGATGCTACATATCTAATCTGGATTTAAACAGGGGAGCACTTACCGTTTCTTATTTCAAATCTATTTCTGAAAAGGCCTCGTGGTTTTTCGTTGTATATTTGCTGAAAAACTTCATTATCTTCCAGGGAGGTCCTTGCATAGTGTCCAGTTGCTAGTGCATCAGCTCCTGGAATAGTTTTGGAAAAAATAAAGGCAAATTAGATACAGTGATACCTCGTCTTACAAACGCCTCGTCATACAAACTTTTCGAGTTACAAACCCGGGGTTTAAGACTTTTTTGCCTATTCTTACAAACTATTTTCACCTTACAAATCCACCGCCGCTGCTGGGATGCCCCGCCTCCGGACTTCTATTGCCAGCTAAGCACCCATTTTTGCGCTGCTGGGATTTCCCTGAGGCTCCCCTCCATTGGAAACACCACCTCTGGACCTCTATGTTTTTGTGATGCTGCAGGGGAATCCCAGCAGTGCAAAAATGGGTGCTTCGCTGGTAATTGAAGTCTGGAGGTGGGGTTTCCCAGTGAGGGGAGCCTCAGTCAAATCGCAGCATTGCAAAAACACAGAGGTCTGGAGGTGGGGTTTCGAGGACTTCGGTGTTTTTGCGATGCTGCGATTTCACTGATGCTCCCTTCGCTGGGAAACCCCACCTCCAGACTTCCGTTGCCAGCGTAGCGCTCGTTTTTCCGATGCTGGGATTCCCTTGCAGCATCACAAAAACACGGAAGTCCAGAGGTGGGGTTTCCCATGGAGGGGAGCCTCAGGGGAATCCCAGCAGTGCAAAAACGGGAGCTTCGGCTGGCAAAAGGGGTGGATTTTGGGCTTGCACGCATTAATCGCTTTTCCATTGATTCCTATGGGAAACATTGTTTCGTCTTACAAACTTTTCACCTTAAGAACCTCGTCCCGGAACCAATTAAGTTTGTAAGACAAGGTATCACTGTACTTTTATTTTAGCAAGACTTTTAATATATTTCACGACTTTTGTTTTTTATGACTTTCTTCATCTTATACTGAACCACTTTGGTAGGAGGAAACGTCACTGAATTCAGTAATACTTTCTCTGAATACAAAAGTGTATGACTGCACCTTCAATTAAGACACAAATTGATCTGAAAAGCCAGATCTTGATAGGCTGTAAAAAGATTATATGCCAAATTAGCACTGATTTCCACACCTTAGTTTTTCAGAACAGAAAACACCACTGAAACTAGAACTTACCAATGTTATTCATAGCATAGTGCAGGAAATAATTGAATTTGATGTTTTTATTACATATAATATCAGGATTAGGTGTCCGTCCAACTTCATATTCATTTAAAAGATAGCTGTAGGTGGAAATGTAAAAAAGAAATTGGCACATATTATCATACATGGTGGACATGTCCTGAGACTAAAATATTTTGGAACAAAGTGGAGAATTGGATAAATGAAATAACAAAGGAGAAGATTAAAAAATCTCCTGAATTTTTTCTATTGGGCATTTCAAATACAAAGTATAAAAAAGAAATTTATTATTTAATAATACATATATTGGTTGCGGCCCGAATAGTATTCGCACAGAAATGGAAAGAAAAGACAATACCAAAAGATGTTGAAGTGTTTAAAAAAATTATAGAATGTGCAGAATTATATATGATGACTAAACGTTTGAATAATCAAACTGAAACAGAATTTTACAAAATATGGGACAAAGTATATGAGTGGTGGAATTTTAAAAATACAGTAGAACCCCGACTTACGAGACTAATTGGTTCCGGAAGGAGGCTCGTAAGTCGGAACGCTCGTATGACGAAACATTGTTTCCCATAGGAAACAATGTAAAGTCAATTAATCCGTGCAACAACAAAAAAACCCGCTGCCGCCGAACGTGGAAGTTAGCGTTCGGCTTCAGGAGATAGCTGCGAAGCGGCGCGGGTGTTTTAAAACGTCGCAGCCGGCTTGGGGGGCTCGGGGGCTTGCCGTTTTAAAACACGCGCGCCGCTTCGCAGATGTCTCCTGAAGCCGAACGCTAACTTCCGCGTTCGGCTTCAGGAGACAGCTGCGAAGCGGCGCGCGAGCGCCAAGGAGCTGTCTCCTGAAACTGAACGCGGAAGTTAGCGTTCGGCTTCAGGAGACAGCTCCTTGGCGCTCGTATCCCGAATGTGAGCTCGGGAGGCGAACAAAAATGTCGCTCCCCTCCCAGCTCTTATCTCGAGTAGCTCGTAAGTAGAGCTGCTCGTATGTCGAGGTTCCACTGTAGTATTAATAATTAAACATACAAGAATATATAACTATTTGAAGAATTATAAGATAGAATGAAATAGTATATAGTATAACCAAGTTAGAAGTGTTTATTTTATTTTTTCTGTATTACTAATATTTTCTTTTTTCTCTTTGTACAAGTATACAATATTTTAATAGATAAAGAAATTTAATTAATAGGCTTAATATTAAAAACATAGAGTTAAATTTAATAAGAATGTAATCTACACGTGTGGCATTTCTGTATTGATCTGATAACAGTTAGGGTTTTTATATTTTTGTATTAGTTAGACTTCGACGACAAGCGGAGCAATGGCAGCTCCTTAAATGTTTAATGTTGTATGTCTTTGTCTGTCCTTTTGAAAAACAATAAAAAAATTTTTTTTATAAAAGATAGCTGTAGGTAAGGAAAAAAAATACATTACAATGATTATGAATTTTTGGAAATGCAGAGGCATGTTTACTGCTCCACCAAGAATCCCAGTTACTTGATATAAAGCTAAAACCTGAATCATATCAAATTCATCAGAAGCAGCTAACAGAATAGAGAAATCTCTTTGCCCTGACCAGATTTTACTGAGGTTGTTTCAGTTTATAATTAGCGCCTTATTTTAAATCATTTAAAAATGAAAAAAAGGATTGGTTTATAATAGTGTTTTTCAAATGACCCTGGGATGCTGCAACCATCATAAAAATATGCAGTTGCCATGTGCCCAAATTTTAATCATGTGACCAAGTGGATGCTGCGGCAGTCATAAGTGTGAGGACTGGCTGTAAGTAATTTTTTTTCCAGTGCTGTTGTAACATCAAACAGTTACCAAATGAATGGGTGTAAGTCAAGGGCTACCATTACTTCCATATTATCCCCAGGAAAACCATGTGGCTGTATTATACATATCAGAAATTAAATTCAGCTCAAGAAAGTCTGCATCTTTAGTTTATCATTGGTGGCTCTTCAAATAAACTTCCTTCAAATCCATGGTGGATTGCTTTTACTTCCAGAGGCAAAGGAGATTTGTTATAGACTTCAGAATGTTCTAAAATTCTTCATATACACTTTTCTAACCAAAGCATAGAGCTTTGATGCTTTGCTAGATTATAAAGAGCAGTAGAGGAGAGAACTAACCAAGGAAGCTTGCAAAGCCTACATAGGAAACCCATTAACTTTGTTTCTCTTATTAATCTTCCAGGTCACACAAGTTTTCCTTCAGCAATTCTCTTACCTGAACACTTCATTCCAATATTCTTTAACATAGGAAACTTGGCGAAATGGAATATTGAGTATCTGACACACTTTATACGCATCTTCACAATCTTGATTGCCTTGACAAATTCCTTTTTCATCCACCAAGTCCCAGTTGTTCATGAATACCCCAGTCACATCATACCCTGTTCAGATGTGGAAAGTAAGAAATGAGAAAGCATAAGAGACAATACTATACAAGAAAAATTAACATACGGTACTTGCAAACTTACAATACTATACAAGAAAAATGAACATGCTTACAAATAATATTAAATCTTTCACTTTAAAAAAGCGTTTTGAATCATCTATGGCAAAAACTCATATCTCCTACACTTTATCCAGTTTTGGATAACTCTTACTATGCTAATATAAAATATACTATTCCCAGAATAATACATTGTGAACATGGCAAGTAGAAAATCTTCATTCTAGCTAGATTTAGAATTAGAATTGGAAGGGACCTTATAGGTTATCTAGACCAACTCCCCCCCCCACACACACTCAAGCAGGAGTTCCTACAGCATTTGAGACAGATGGCAGTACAATCTCCCCTTGAAGGTTGCAAATGTTGAGGCTCTCATGACCTCCACTGGCAAGCTGTTCTAGTGGTTGATCGCTCTCACAGTCAGAAGGTTTCTCCTCACTTCCAGGTTGAATCTCTTCTTGATCAGCTTCCATTCATTATTCCTTGTCTGGCTTCCTGGTGCCATAGATATGTCAAAACATGTAGACAATAATGGACTGAATACACTCTGGTCATAGATTGCCCATGAAAGCATTGAATTAGCTCATGTTTAGTTTCATCATTAAAATATAGAGACTGTTTAGAGAAGGCTGTAAAGCACTATGAAGCAGTATATAAGTCTAAGTGTTATTGCTATTATTAAAATATAAAATAAATAATTAAATAAGAGTGTGTGGGTCTCAATATATATCAATATCTATCTGCAATTCTTTTAAATCAAAGGTATAAGTGACACAAAGGTGCAAGTGAAACAGGGAATTATGGGAGTTGAAGTACACAGGTCTTAAAGTTGCCAGGTTTGGGGACCCCTGCTAGGCATTTGCACTACATTGCATACCCTTCCTTTTTCCCCACAGCCTCAGCCCCCCCGCCTTTCAGCATATAGGGAATTAGGGTATCCATGTCAGCTACCATTTCATCAGATGCATAATCTGATTACAAATTTTTCTTTATGCTTGCATCAGGCAATCTATGTCAATCTATGCTAGAAAGGGGGGGCATTATTTCATCCTCACACCAACCTCAGGAAGATGGAAGGCCGAATCAACATTGAAGCTGCTGAGATTCAAACTGCCAAGTTGTAGGTAGCCGGCAGACAAGGTGGTCTTTGACTTACGACCACAACCCAGCCCAAAATTAATGCTAGACATTTGTTAACTGAGTTTTGCCCTGTTTTACCACCTTTCTTGCCACAATTGTTAAGTTAATTGCTGCAGTTAAATAAATAACCTGATTGTTAAGTCAATCTGGCTTCCCCTGTTGACTTTGCTTATCAGAAGTTCGCAAAAGGGGATAGCACAACCCCAGGACTCAATATCAGTTGCCAAACATCCTAATTTTGATCATGTGATCATGGGCAATGCCACAATGGTCGTAAGAGTGAAAAAATGATCATAACTCACTTCTCTCATTGCCATTGTAACTTTTAAAGGTCACTAAAGGAACTGTTGTAAGTCAAGGACTACCTGTATTCAAAATGCTTTGCCTTCTTTCGAAGCACATTTGTTAAAGTTGCTCCCTGCAATCCTGGGCTCTCATAGTGGTCTTCCATCCAAGCATTTAGGCTGAGGCTGCTTAGCTTTTGCAGATCAACCAAGGTCATCTGTGTTGACCCTGGACTTAATGAAGCACAGTGGACCAACACCAGCAGATGACATGGAGAATTCTGGGAGTTGAAGTCCACAAGTCTTAAAATTGCCAAGTTTGAAGATTTCTTGGCCTACAGCAAAGGCTTTATGTTTGCTATGGTTTAAATCCCTGGCTCCCAACGTGGAGCCCACAGGGAGCAATTTCATTTTTACTGGGGGCAATTGGAACCTTGTTTAAACCTAGTTAATGGTCTTTTAGGCTTCCTCCGTGTGAGTAGTTCACTTTTTGAATAATAAGAATTATATGTGGGGGGGGAGGTCTCGCGATTTTAGAGATGCTTAGGTGGACATGGGCAAATAAGATTGGGAACCACTGCTTTAAATTCTAATAAAACTTCTGACTTTCAAAGTGAGACTTTTGTAGTGCACTGTCTGTTCAATTGTTATTAAGTGCAGCTATGTTAATGATTTGGGGTCCGCCCCCCTCCGACATGGGTAAAAAGAAGACTCAGAACATGCTGAGGGAATATGGGGGGGGGGGGAATATGCTGACTCTGTAAACCGCTTAGAGAGGGCTGTAAAGCACAGGATAATGCTCTCGCCACAGTCCTCAGGAATTCCGACCGGAAGGAGCATTTAGCCGACCGGAAAAAGCATTTAGCAAGGGCAACTCTTTCCCTCAGGCTTCGCCCACCAGATGCTACTACGAGCCCTCTCAAAGGTCTTCGCAAAGGGAATGCCGGGAGTTGTAGTCTCCATATACCGAAACGGAAGTTCTCCTGAGGGAAAGAAAGCGCGGATGGATGAGGGAGAGTTAAGAGGCCGGGTATGTGGGAGTGAAATACAGGGCTGGCTGCTCTCCGCGCCCTCCCCTCGTTCTTAGCTGGGGAAGCCTCACCTCTTCGCCTCAGCAGCAGAGCCGCCACGGCGCTGTCTACGCCGCCAGACATGGCGCACACCACATGCCGTCGAGCGGCTCCCATCATGGTCTAGTTTCGCTGCCTCAAAAGTCCGGCCGGCCGCGCTTCCTTTCCCGACCGCAGCCTCTCTGAAGGGCAGAAGCAGGACGGGGCCGCCCCTGTGGGCGGAGCTGAGCTCACAAAAGGCCGGGAAAACCGGGCTTCCCCTCGGCTCTCCTCCGGGAGGAAGAGGGCAGCTTTGGCGGGGCGTGAGGGAAGAATCCCGACAGTGGGAGGGGACTTTCCTGTCCTTTTATCTTTGGATCATGCAGCGGCTGAGGAGGAGGATGGTGGAAGCTGACGTCCTGCCTTTTTTTATTCACCCCAGGCGGAGGAATGGGAGCAACAGCTGGAGGACACCCGTGTGCATGTGCACCTGTGCGCGCATCTTGAGTCAAGGGATGGTTCCTGGCGGCCGCTTGAACCAACCCCTGCATTTTTTTCCTGAAGATGATTTTTTGAGCTGGTTTTTGTTTTTTGCCATTTCTTTGCTTTCTGGGGTTCTTTTTTATATAACTTTTTAAAATTGATTTTCATAACAATATAATCATTTAACATTCACACAACACATAACAGTGTGCTCAGTGTTAAGTGCCCTCCACCAAAATGGGGGCATAATTTCTATATACCATTTTACCTCAAGAGCAGTATATCTATTTACATATAAAGTAATTTCTGGGGGTCTGAGAGAAAAGAGACTGGCTCTCAGGTTCTCCTGGGTTTTAACCAAGAGGCTGATGTTATATATATTTAATGTAATATTAGAAAATTTAACCTCAAAATTCTACCAAAAGCTGGCATTAATAAGCTATATAATATTTGAATTGAGTGCAATTGGTTGTAATCAAAACTGCACTGTTAATGTAGATTTGCTAACAGATTGGGTTCTTTAAAAGTTGTGCTTAGTCAATGTTTTAATTATATATTTTCTACTTCTAGCTAATAGATCTGAGCTCTCCTTTGATCAAACTAAGTCCTGAAGGAAATAAAGAAAATTCACCTTTGCTAAAAACTGACACTCTTAACAAGAATATTTACGGTATGTCAAAGTATTGATGGCAGGCACTGTTGGACTATTACTGTAACCAACATTTTGAAAGAATTGCATTTATAATATCTTCAGGAGAGATGGATCTGCAAAGCACATTTTAAAGCAAAACCAATAAAACCCTTCATTTTTGAAATACCATAAAAGCCTTCCTAGTATAAAATACTACCATAATAAGTACACTAGGAGGTGATAGCATCTTTCAAATTCTTTTAACAAGCAGCAGTTGCAACATTAATTTTTATTGAAATACATGGTTTGTATTTTGACATGACAGATAAACTAACCTCCTTAGCTAGAATTACTTCTGTTTCCCCCTTTTTAGTAAGGTCTATTTCGATAGAAGATTTATCTGGTGAAAATGTAAGCGCAATAGGTATAATTCGTGGTGGAGATACGTCTTTATTCAGAATTCCAACCCTTTATTCAGAATTCCAACATCTTTATTCAGAATTCCAACCCTGCAATCATTTACAGTAGTACCTCGTCATACGAACCATTCATCATACAAACTTTTCGAGATATGAACCCAGGGTTCGGAATTTTTTTGCCTCTTCTTACATGCCCTGGAACCTCCTCATGCAGCTTGGGCTAATGGTATGGCCGAGAGATTTGTTCGCGTGGCCAAAGAAGCCCTGAAAAGATCTCAACTAGGTAATATCCAGGAATGCCTGGATACCTTCCTCTTAACGCAGCACATAACACCTAGCACAGTCACGAACAAAAGCCCGGCTGAACTGTTAATGGGCAGAAAGCTCAGGTCACCTTTGGACAGGTTGCATCCCTCCTACTTAGATACTAAACAGTACTGCTCTGATTCCCCCGAAAGATCATTTAATGTGGGGCAATCAGTTTATGCCAGAAACTTTGACTGGGGAAATCAGTGGGAGAAGGGAAGCATAGCGGAACAAACCGGCCTGAAAACCTACCACATCCTACTAGGGGATGGCCACCTTTGGAAAAGGCACGTTGACCATCTAAGGAGGCGGCTGGAAACGACTAGCCTCCGGCAGGGGCTGTCCGAACAAACTAACGGAGCCTCTGAACCTTCACTCCCCACAGGGAGTTCAAATCGATCAACCAAACACGACCCGGACAATGGGAAATAGATTAGGACTTACCGTGCCGCCGAGAGCACTCCAGCGTCCGAGAGCGGGCTCTGAAGGCACTGCCGGGAGTCCACCGGATTCCACGCAGGAAAGATCTTCGCCGGCGGCACCTCCTTGGACGTCGAGGACTCGACTGAACTGCACAGGTCAGCGAGGAGAGCAAGGAAGCCAAGCCGATTGGAGGGTGCAGTCGCTGTAGTTGGCTTCCTCGGGCTTTCCGAAGTGGTCTATTGCAACCATTTTGTTTATCGACTGAAGAGCACAGGTCAGAGAGGAGAGCAAGGAAGCCAACCCGATTGGAGGATTTCATCACATGCCTCTCAGAATGACCAGTATCTGAACCAAAAGGGGAGGGGTGTTATGTATAGGCAGAGTTGCTAAGCAGATTGCACCAAGTTAGAAACAAACTGTTTACCTTGTTCTGATTGGCTCCGGGGTTTTGGCGCCATAATTATTTCCTTCACCAATGTTGCCTGTTGCCGGGCTGTAAGAGTATAAATAAGAGAGACAGTGTATTATCCCTGGACCCAGACATATTTAATCACTATCATCCTGTCTCCAACCTTCCCTTTATGGGGAAGGTTGTTGAGAAGGTGGTATTGCTCCAGCTCCAGTAGTCCTTGGAAGAAGCCAATTCAGACCCAGCTACAACATAAAAACTGCTTTGGTCGCATTGATGATCTCTGGCGAGCCCAGGACAGGGGTTTATCCTCTGTCCTGGTGCTTCTTGACCTCTCAGTGGCTTTCGATACCATCGACCATGGTATCCTTCTCCGCTGAGTGGAGGGGTTGGGAGTGGCAGGCACCGTTTTACGGTGGTTCTCCTCCTACCTGTCTGGTCGGGTGCAGTCGCTGTAGGTGAAGGATTATTAAGTGGTTTCCTGGGGATCACTGACCACACGGACAGTGGGGAGCCGTCCTCCTCCTTGGACGTCGAGGACTCGACTGAAGAGCACAGGTCAGAGAGGAGAGCAAGGAAGCCAAGCCGATTGGAGGGTGCAGTCGCTGTAGGTGAAGGATTATTAACTGGCTTCCTGGGGCTTTCCGAAGTGGTCTAACAAATTGGTTAAACAAATGGTATCCTTCTGCGCTGACTGGAGGGGTTGGGAGTGGCAGGCACCGTTTTACGGTGGTTCTCCTCCTACCTGTCTGGTCGGGTGCAGTCGCTGTAGGTGGTTTCCTCGGGCTTTCCGAAGTGGTCTATTGGAAACACATATATGTGAGAAAAATTCATACAACTCAGAACCATTTTGTTTATCTTTATTTTTATACAAAAAAAGAAACAAGTTCCCGATCATATTATAAAAGCTTTATTTACTGAGAACATAAAACCATTTTAATTTGTAACTTTAGCTTTTAAGAAATGGTTGGTTTGCATTTACTTAAAACTGAAATGTTTCAACAGGCATTCATATTGAGGATTGGAGTTGTTCCCATTTTTATTTATTGAAGTATAAAACTTAGCTGGAAATAAAGTGATTTAAAAAAAAACATTCACAAAATCTGATCTGATGTTAAATTTCAAATCTCTTTTCTGAAGTACCTCACACCAACTAATAATGTATCCTAAAATGAGTTGATTATAACTCTGGACCAAAAGCAAAGTGAACTAGTTTTCCAAAATTCTCAGTATCAGTTATCACTATTCTCATGTGCCAAGAGAAGCCACATTCTAGTGGCTTCTCTCAGAAAAAAAATTATTAAACACAAAATGTATATCTTTATAACTAAAGTAGCCTTTAAGCATGAAGACAATTTCATAATGCAAAACTATAGAGCGTTAGAGCAAGCCTTCACTTATAACTATGGACTCTGTATCATATCGATTTACATTTCATATACAGTGATCCCCCGGTTATTGCGTTCCCGGCCATTGCGAACAGGCTAATTTGCGATTTTTCAACCCGGAAGTCAAAACACCATCTGCGCATGCGTGCCCTTTTTTTCTATGGGCACGCATGCGTAGATGGTGCCGGGCAGATCAGCTGCTGGGCGGCTTCCCTGGGTCTTCCCCCTCTTGCTGGCGGGAGGGCGAGCGGCGGGCATCAGCGAGGAGTTTCCCCACTGCCCACACAAACTCCTCGCTGCCGCTCGCCCGCCCACGCCGTTCACTCCCCCTCTTGCTGGCGGGAGGGCGAGAAGCCCTCCCCAGCACCCGCTCGCCCGCCCTTCGCCCGCCCACCCGCCGTTCGCTCGCTGCTCGCCCGCCCACCCGGGTTCGGGGGGGGCTGGCAAGCCGCCCATGCCGGCGGCGACGTTTTAAAACAGCCGCGCCGCTTTCCAATGAGTCCCGAAGACAACCATCAAACTTCCGCGTTTGTCTTCGGGACTCATTGGAAAGCGGCGCGGCTGTTTTAAAACGTCGCCGCCGGCATGGGCGGCTTCCTAGCAGCCCCCCAAACCCGGGTTGGGGGTCCGGGGGGTGCTGGCAAGCCGCCCATGCCGGCGGCGACGTTTTAAAACAGCCGCGCCGCTTTCCAATGAGTCCCGAAGACAAACGTCAAACTTCCGCGTTTGTCTTCGGGACTCATTGGAAAGCGGCGCGGCTGTTTTAAAACGTCGCCGCCAGCATGGGCGGCTTGCCAGCACCCCCAGGACCCCCAACCCGGGTTTGGGGGGCTGCTAGGAAGCCCCCCATGCCGGCGGCGACGTTTTAAAACAGCCGCGCGGCCCCCAATCTTCGGCTCCTCGCTAGCGCTGTGGAAGTAAAAACACCATCTGCGCATGCGCAGTTGGTGTTTTTACTTCCGCAGCGCTACTTCGCTAAAACCCGCTCGTTGCGGGGGGTCCTGGAACGGAACCCTCGCAATGATCGGGGGATCACTGTACTGTATTTGTGGGAATATAAGAAGATGTACTCCACCCCCCCTAAAAGAGTGTGGAAATGTCGGTGCGTCTTATACACCGAATGCAGCCATTTTTGCTGTCCTAAACACCCTCCACCTGCAGAGAGCTCTTGCTGCTGGAGAATGGCAAAATCATCAAATAATGGGCATTTTTCTGTCTTTCTTGCAAAAAGTGTGTAGGGAAACAGTAGAGCCGGTGCCGTTTCTCCCGCCCGACAGCTGATCTGCTGGCGGGCAGCCTTGGGGACATCCCGCCCCCACCCCATTTCATCCTGTGCTCCAAAAGCACTTTTCTCTCCACGGCTGCATCTTTTCCTGGCCGAAGATTGCGGTCAGCAGTGGCTTTCCTGTAGTCCGGTGGTGGCAAGCCGCCTCTCTGCAATCCCTTATTAGAGACCCCTGGACCCCCTTGCAGGCTCCTCTTTCCCAGGCATACAAATAAAAAAAGATCCATGCTGAATTCAGCAAGGAATTCAGCAGCGATTCCTCCCAGCGAGCTGTGGGCTAATTAGGGCTGCAGGTCAGTCTTCCACCACAAAGACTTAGGTGCCAACTCGTTCCCACACGTTTGGCGCAAGGCTCCCAATCTTACAGCCGCCGCTTCCTCGGATCCTGCCTTCTGTGTAAGCGGTGTGGGCCAGCGGCAGCGGCTTTTCTGAGCATGCGAGGCTCCCAATGGGGAGGGCAACCGAGATGGCTCTCATTGCAAACGCCACGCTGCTTTCTTTGGTGGGGAAGGAAAGATGGGTGCTCTCGATCTCTACATGCGAGACAAACCTACCAAGGGAGAGAGGTGCCCATGCGATGGAGGACAGAAGCTCAGCTTTTCCCCATGCCTGCTTTTACGGCATGGGAGAAAGCCGAGCTTCTATCTTTCGTCGTGTGGGTGCCTCTCTCCCTTGGTAGGTTTGTCTCGCATGTAGAGATCGAGAGCACCCACCTTTCCTTCCCTGGCTTGCAAAATAGGAAAGCTGTTACTGCCGCTGCTGACCGCTCAGAAAAGCCGCTGCTGGCCACCGCTGGAAAAAGTCTTTATCTGAGGAGTTGCCACCGCTTCCCCTGCCTGAAGCAAGCTGCCTGAGAGGTTTGGAGACCAACTTCCAAGTTGGAAGAGCCCCTGAGTTAGGAGTGCAAGGGTCTACAAACCTGGCAAGTTTAAGGCTTGTGGACTTCAACTCCCATTCCTGAGGTAGCATGATTGAAGGAGGAATTCTAGGAGTTGAAGTCCATAAGTCTTGAAGCTGTCAAGTTTGAAGTTTGTAAAAAGTGTACATGGTTTTAAACAGCATACTTGGTTGTAAAAAGTACAGCATTCTGCTACACTGGTATTTTATTAAATAATATAATATTGCACCATTTGGTTCAGAATACATTTTTCCTTGTTTTCCTCCTCTAAAATCTAGGTGCGCCTTATACACAGGTGTGTGTTATACACTGAAAAATACAGTATATGAATTTCAGACTTCTCCCCCGCCTCCTTCTAAAAAGTACAATCCCATTTTGTTTTTTACTTTAAAATAAGGTATGTGGAGTGTGCATAGGGATTTGTTCAGTTTATTTTATAGTCCGGCCCTCCAACAGTCCGAGGGATGGTGAACTGGCCCCTGTGTAAAAAGTTTTGGGACCCCTGTTGTGGGTGCTTCATTACTGGAGGTTTCTAAGAGACTTTCTCAGCCACTTGTCTGAAATAGTATAGGGCAGGGGTCTCCAACCGTGGCATCTTAGGCTTGTGGACTTCTGCTCCCAGAGTTTATTTATTTATTTATTGGATTTGTATGCCGTTCCTCTCCGTAGACTCGGGGCGGCTAACAACAATGATAAAAACAGCATGTAACAATCCAATACTAAAACAACTAAAACCCTTATTATAAAACCAAACATACACACAAACATACCATGCATAAATTGTAATGGCCTAGGGGGAAGGAATATCTCAACTCCCCCATGCCTGGCGATATAAGTGAGACTTGAATAGTTTACGAAAGACAGGGAGGGAAGGGGGGCAGTTCTAATCTCCCGGGGGAGTTGGTTCCAGAGGGCCGGGGCCGCCACAGAGAAGGCTCTTCCCCTGGGGCCCGCCAAACAACATTGTTTAGTCGACGGGACCCGGAGAAGGCCAACACTGTGGGACCTTATCGGTTGCTGAGATTCGTGTGGTAGCAGGCAGTTCCAGAGGTAATCTGGTCCAATGCCATGTAGGGCTTTAAAGGACACTTTGAATTGTGACCGGAAAGTGATCGGCAGCCAATGCAAGCCAGAGTGTTGAAGAAACGTGGGCGAATCTTGGAAGCCTCACGATGGCTGTTGCGGCTGCGTTCTGCACGATCTGAAGTTTCCGAACACTTTTCAAAGGTAGCCCCATGTAGAGAGCGTTGCAGTAATCGAACCTCGAGGTGATGAGGGCATGAGCGACTGTGAGCAATGACTCCCTGTCCAAATAGAACCGCAACTGGTGCACTAGGCAAACCTGGGCAAACGCCCGCCTCGTCACAGCCGAAAGATGATGTTCCAATGTCAGCTGTGGATCGAGGAGGACGCCCAAGTTGCGAACCCTCTCTGAGGGGGTCAGTAGTTCCCCCCCCCAGGGTGGAACTACTGACCGATGGGCAGATGGAATTGTCCTTGGGAGGCAATACCCACAGCCACTCCGTCTTGTCTGGGTTGAGTTTGAGTTTGTTGACACCCATCCAGGCCCCAACAGCCTCCAGGCACCGGCACATCACTTCCACTGCTTCGTTGACTTCGTTGAGTTCCTCAGCCAGCTCTGGGAGTTGAAGTCCACAGGCCTTAAAAATTGCCAAGGTTGGAACTCCCAGGTATAGGGGGTATCGTGCTTCAATAGAGGGCTGGATTAGAACATCTTCAAGGTCCCTTCCATTCCAACCCCATTATTTCCATACTATTATATTCTATTTTACACCAAGGCAAGTTCCATACTTTTATGAACTATTATTTTCCCTGCTTAGCAATTCCAAATCCCAGAATTTCCCTAGACAGCATGTAGGCTGGAGTATTCTAGGAATTGAAATCCACACATCAAGTTGCCAAGTTTGAAAAGGACTATCATAAAGAGGTTGGGGGTTTTTTATTCTTAAGACTACACTATCTTCTGTTAGTTATGATTCCCATATTCTTGGATAACCATCTTAAGGAACTTGTGTAAAGACAGGTCACCTGACCTTTCTTAAAATGTGATAAAACACTGGATAAGAATTAACACTTTTCCTCATTTGCAGTTAGCCTTAATGTAAAGGTGCCGTGTATCCTTTTTTCCCTTGTTACCTAATGATTTTTCATCCCTTTCACCAGAAATGGGTTTGGCCTGATGCTTTATAACTGCCTGAAGTTGGTGCAGGTGTGACCTAGGGTCCTTGTCCTCTACAGCCACTCTCACCTGGGCATCAGTTAGTCTCTCCGTCTTTCCTGCTAGCCTTTTCCACTGTGCCCAACACATTTCAAAATCTGTTCCGAGCTCAACATGTTTTAATGAATCCATATGAAAAAATTATGGGAGGCTGTTGTGGTTAGCTTTGGCCCAGCTCCTGCCCCAAGGACTGTGGATGTGGGGGAGACATCCACATGCTGCAGGCCTGTTTTGCCCCGGTGGAATCTGATGATAAAGGCTCCTCTGACCAAGAAGACATGAGTGACAGGGAGGAGAGTGTGGCAGACAGCTCAGGAGATCAATTATCTAGCTCCTCCTTGGATTCAGAACAAGAGTTAATGATACAGCCACGCATGCGGAGGGCGATGCATAGGCAACAAAAACAGATTATTATCAAAGAAAATGAGGCCACCTGTGGTTGGGTGGGGCTGTGGTAATTAGTGAGGCTGTTATAAAGAGCAGCCTGTGGGTTTGGCCATTGTGGAGGATTATCTGATTGTTGTGGTTCATGACTGCGTTACTGACTTTGACTTTTTGTGTGCTGATTTTTCCCTGCTTTGAAACTAAACCAGCGCAAAGTGCGTTTCACTTTGTGAAAGAAGGACTTTGAATTGCCTCACAGCTGCAAGCTAAGTATCACAGGACTGATAAGGGACTTGTATAAATTACCAGTTTGTTTGGAGACTAGTGCTCTTTGCTATACCAAAAGAGGACTTAGTTTAAGTGAATTTTCATTATAAAGAACATTATTTTGAATTTTCAAACGTGTGTGTGTCTGAAATTTGTACCTGTGAATTTTTGGGAGGATTCTACCAGAGAGCCCGACAGAACAGAGGCCATGCAGTGAAATGGGAAATCTGATTTTGCTGGGCAGCTACCCTGATATCACTGACAGGTGTGGGAAAGCAGCATAACAGTCTGAACTGGTAGAAAACGACAATTCTCCTGCATCTGAAGCTATGCTTGATTTGTCAGAGAGCAAATCTTCAGATGATCCCATATTATTTGAATAAATCCTGTTGGAAGAAGTAGGTAACACACACACACACACAATGCAGACTGGAAAATGTGGAGAGGAAGGGATCACAAGAGTGTTGAGAATATACACTGCAATGCATTGATTCCAGAGCTGAGAGCCAGAAGTACACTAGGCAGTAGTATTTTTCCTATTGTGTGCCTGCTTACTGTTCTGTAATCTCTCGTCCAATTTCTCCGTTCTTGTGAAGGGAGGGGGGGGAGAGAAATGGGTCAAACACAGCAGAGATTGGCTACCAAAATTGCTCTAAAACAAAAAAAATACTTCAAAAAAACAGAGAAATGACTTAATAGTATTTTATGTTATCATTTCTTTCCTTTTGATAATGAGAACAAAATATGCAACTCCGATTTTATGTTATAGGACAAAACGTCACCTACATCTGAGTTGTTGCAATAAGATAAAGAAATGTGATGGTCGTTTTGTTTCAAAATTTTTGTATTATTCATGCTATAAGGAATTTTATGAGGCAAACTACTTTTCTAACATGAATTGCCTTGACAAGCCAGTTAGAAATGGAAGGTTTGGGTCTAACGCCCAGTTAGTAGCAGCCAGTTGCTGCTAACTACATTTTTTAGCCAGACAGGTGAATATAATTTTAAAAACTGAAACACGATTGAAGGTACTTTGGGACAGTATACTGCAGTTTTCTATTGAATTATTCAAATTAATGAATAAAATTAAATTTTGGAGAACTCATTCCTTTTTGCACAAGTAGTTGTTGACTATAAAGGAAAAGTCAGACACACATTCTGTCCTGCCGTAAATAGTTCTGCATTTAAGAATTTGCCATTCTTACAGATATTGAATTGTGATTGTCTTCAGAGACTCTGAATATTTTGCAGTAATTATGAAAGAGTGGAATCAATATTTAAAATGCTTAACTTTATTTCAACATATTTGACAAACATCTACAATTTACTTTGTACAATTTTGAAACAAATATTTTTACCAGGAAATACATTTATTACAACCAAAATTGCTTATAATGTAAAAAAGTCCATCTATTTTCTATTTTTCTTAGCAGAAATATATCAACATTTCAAGTTCCCGATTTTAATGTCTTTTTTCCAGTGAACCATTTTTCACTCTTTTCCAGTGAACTATTAGTTGCTTAACTCTAGACTTTTTCCAAGTTTAAAAACCATTTTTTAAAAATCAGAATTTCAGAAGAGGTAAATTTTCTTTATTTCCTTCAGGACTTAGTTTGATCAAAGGAGAGCTCAGATCTATTAGCTAGAAGTAGAAAATATATAATTAAAACATTGACTAAGCACAACTTTTACATTCTTGGAAATATAAAGAACCCAATCTGTTAGCAAATCTACATTAACAGTGCAGTTTTGATTACAACCAATTGCACCCAATTCAAATATTATATAGCTTATTAATGCCAGCTTTTGGCAGAATTTTGAGGTTAAATTTTCTAATATTACATGAAATATATATAACATCTGATTGGACAAAGCTTAAAATATATAGTTGAGTGCCTCTAAATGTAAAATATACGCAATTAAACTTTATCATCAACACACACTTACAAACAGTATTGAGGGTGAGATAAAAATAACCTTATTTTATAGGGTTCCAAGTCACCTGTACTTTATAATTAAGCTTAACAATTATTTAACAGGCAAACCTAAAGCTTGCCAATTGCCTAGCCCACTTATTACCAACCTCTGAAATTTCTGACAAGCTTATTACAGTTCTCTCTGCAAATTGCAAGCATGGAAATTATCTAAATATATGGATATTATAACACTGCAGGATAGCTTGACAGTGTCTTCATTTGTTTTCACAGGAAATTAAACAATTTGGATTCTATGAAAGTTCACCTATTTATTATTTATTTATTGGATTTGTATGCCGCCCCTCTCCATAGACTCGGGGCGGCTAACAACAGTGGTAAAAACAACATGCGACAAACCAATACTAAAACAGCTAAAAACCCTTATTTTAAAACCAATCATACATACAAACATACCATACATAAATTGTAGAAGCCTAGGGGGAAAGAATATCTCAGTTCCCCCATGCCTGACGACAGAGGTGGGTTTTAAGAAGCTTACGAAAGGCAAGGAGGGTGGGGGCTATTCTAATCTCTGGGGGGAGTTGGTTCCACCTATGTTATAGAACAGTTCAATGAAGACTAACAATTGAAGTGGAAAACAGTAGCTATCATCATTTAGAAATTTACCTTTTAATATTGCTACTGGATAATACTGGATTTGATTGCAATACTCTGGTGACTTCATTTTCTGAAGAAAAAAAAATTAAGCAGAAAATACAGTTGAAGTGTTCACATTAATTTTCTTCGATACATATTCAATTGCTTAATGTAATTCTAATCTCTTTTTTTGCCAGCGTGTACAATGGCATGTTAAGCGCAGAATCAACATTCTCCAAAAGTTAGCATAATTTAATGCATTAAGATTAATTTCCTTACCTCGCTTTAGGTTTGGAGCTGCTGCTTTAGAGTTAAGTTTGAAATTTGAACTTGTATTTGCATTTCCTGATATGTTTTTTGATAATACTTTCTGAAGACCAGAATCTAAACTTTTCTGCAGATTACTGCCTGCACTCTCAGATTTCAGGCTAGCTTTATATTTGGGTATATTCACAGGATTTCCTTTAGCACATTTGGTTGTGGGTTGTTTTCCAGATGCATCAGAGTGGGCAGCATTCACTGAAAATCCTCTTATAGGTTTAACTATGGAAATCTTGCTTGTTACAGAAGAGTGCCTTGTTCTGACTAGGAAATAAGAGAGTACAGACTGCATTATCATAATTGTAATCAAGCTTTTTTTTTAATATCACAAAAATAGGCACCAGTCCATTACAATATTCCGGATAGCAATAAACATGTTTGTACAGTGGTACCTCTACTTACGAACTTAATTCGTTCCATGACCAGGTTCTTAAGTAGAAAAGTTTGTAAGAAGAAGTAATTTTTCCCATAGGAATCAATGTAAAAGCAAATAATGTGTGCAATTGGGGAAACCACAGGGAGGGTGGAGGCCGTTTCCTCCTAGGAGATTCCTAGAGGCCCCATGGAGGCTTCTCCCCACCTTTTCTGGCCCTGATTCTTCCCAGTTGATTCCAAGAGAGGCCCCACGGAGGCTTCTCCCCACCTTTTCCGGCCCTGTTCCCCCCCAGGCAATTCCTAGAGAGGTCCCATGGAGGCTTCTCCCTGCCTTTTCCGGTTACAGTTTCGAAGGCTCGGGTTTGTAAGTGAAAAATAGTTCTTGAGAAGAGGCAAAAAAATCCTGAACACCCAGTTCTTATCTAGAAAAGTTCGTAAATAGAGGCGTTCTTAGGTAGAGGTACCACTGTATATAAAATCACAAAAACAATGTGTGCTCCTTGTGCAAACTGTATCCCTACTAGCAGATATTTGTCATGATGCTGCATGCAAAAATGAAAAATAGATAACAGCATTCCATATGTCCCCAGACATATATTATTTTATAAGTGATCACTTTGGCTGGACTAGAGTTACTGTACCCCAATACCCTTCACCCCAACCACTGGAGCAATCCAGGAGGATGCTACTGTCACAAAGGAATCTGAAGCCATATAAGAAAATAAGATTACTTCCTTTATTTCACACGTATTATCCATCTGGGTCACCAAGTTTATTTATGTCTTAAAATAGCATCTGAACCTAGCTTTGTCTTGCTATGAACATACAAGTCATTGTTCTTACTTAATTAGAATATTAATCAACACATTTTAAAGACATCATTACCCATGAATCAAACCAGATAGGAGCAATTCAGACTTAGATCTGTATAATTCTTAGAGATATTTATTTGATAGAGCAGTACACTGGTACCTCTACTTAAGAACGCCTCTACTTAAGAACTTTTCTAGATAAGAACCGGGTGTTTAAGATTTTTTTGCCTCTTCTTAAGAACCATTTTCTACTTAAAACCCAAGGCCGGAAAAATTTCCCAGGAAACTTGAGAGCGGCACGAAGACCTGGCCAGCTTCCTGCCATTCCCCCTGGTTTTCTCTCTCTGGTGCAGTGTATGGGAGGCAGCTTTGCACCGGGTGTATGGGAGGCACGTGCTCCTCCTCGCCGCCTCAGAGTCCTTTTTTTTTTAAGCCTTAAAGTTGGGATTTTTTTTATTCCCCTCACCTCACCTTCTTCCTTTGGCAGCGACTGTCCTCCTCCTCTTCTTCCTCCTCCTCCTCCCACCCAAATTCCGAGCTTTTATTTCTTTTACATTGATTCCTATGGGAAAAATTTCTTCTACTTACAAACGTTTCTACTTAAGAACCTGGTCACAGAATAAATTAGGTTCTTAAGTAGGTGTACTACTGTGATTTATTGTACTTGTCTTTTATGTTCTGATACATTTACAATCAGTTTTAACATATTTAAAAGCATTTGCTATTAAATTTCACACTTTTAAAATGCTGCTAAGATGCTTGTGCTGTTGAAGAATTAACTCAAGAGAAGCATCACTGTCATTGTACTTTAATGCAGTTTTGTCTTCTATGAATAGCTGTGGCTCCTGCCTTCCCCTTCCCCACTCAGTGTGCAACTCTGACTACTTGAACATGTTTTCATTAAGTCACAGTTCCCATTCCATGCTATGCACTAGAATCAAACTACAACTGAATAATTACCACTTCCACTTTTAGGAGAAATTGACAGACTTGAATTGAAACTTGAATTCGTGCTGGAAATAGAGGAGGAAGATGAAGTATTTCTTCCCCTATGAACGTTAGTAGGTTTCAGTTGTCTCGTTTTCATTTCCAACTGTAAAGACAATGATAAATTATTTGGCTGTATGCTAAAAAAATACAATCAGGTATATTATTCTGACCATTATGCTTTGATTTTTTTTCCTCATCAAATTGCATCTCTCTACCTGAATAATTGTACATGGTTATCTCTTCCATTCCATTATAATAGAGGTCCCTAACCTTTGGTCTGTGACCCAATGCCGGGTCCGTTGGGAACCAGACCAGGCAAGTAATGCATGTGCAAAACCATGCCCCTCCTTTCCCACAATCATGGTTCCCTCTAAGCTGAGCAGTGAGCAATCGCTCACTTAAAAATCATCATCAACTCAGAGTTTTCCAAACCTGCCCAGAAGCCGAGAGGGAAGGAGAGAGAGAGGAAGAGAGGAAGAGAGAGAAACAGATAGAAAAAAGAGAGGAGGGAAAAGAGAAAGAAAAAGAAAGGGAGTAAGGGAGAAAGAAAATCAAAATCTAGTTTGAAACTAGCTCAACTATTTAAGTGGCATTTTGATATTGATAGAGTTGCCCTATTATGAGCTCACTGTTGTAGACACACAGTACAGTATTTTATTTTGAAATTCTCTGAGGCAAAACAGGGTGGGTTTTTTATTTATTTGTTTGTTTGTTTGTTTGTTTGTTTATTTATTATTTCTGTGCCGCCCAGTCCCCGAAGGGACTGCCGCTCAGACACTATACTTTTCCGCCCAGCCCCCCCAAAAATTAGAGGGAACACTGCCCACACTGTTGGTCCACAGAGGGAGAAAGATTGGGTACTGCTTCATTAATAGCATATGGATTTTCTTCTGTTTAGTATAAAAAATAAGGTCAAATTAGACAGAACTTGCTTCTTCGCAAATTACATTTCTGTATCAATTTTCTCATCTTGATACATTGCATGGGAGAAAATCAAAACAGTTCTCAAAGATACACTAGTTAAAATGTATTTTTTAATTAACTTGTTATGTTAAAAGTTTAAATCATGGAAAAAGTACTTTCAGATAAAATACTGAAATGACATGTATTTGAACATCCAAATTGATTGATTAAAAAGTATTCACCTTGCTGGGAGTAGGGAGAGTTCTCTTGCTTGGCATGGATGAACTGGTAGAAAATGACAATTCTCCTGCATCTGAAGCTACGCTTGATTTGTCAGAGAGCAAATCTTCAGATGATCCCATACTGTTCGAGTAAATCTTGTTGGAAGAACTAGGCAATTTTCCTTGCTTGGGCTGCAAGATTTGGATTTGAAATATTTGTAAAACAAATAAATATCAGAATACAAAAATCTCATGTTATTTCTATTAAATGAAAACTATCTTGAATAGTTTTGCCATCAAACTATAATCAGGCTATTAGTTAAGGGGATCAAGTGATATGTTATTAGAATGCAAATATTAAACATTCCAATATTATGAAATCCAATTCATTTACGCTCTCCCTACTCTCCAAAGTATACAACTGTCTGAAATACAGTTGGAAGTGTAGAGTACAGTATTCCCTCGATTTCCGCGGGTTTGAACTTCGCGAATAGCCTATACCACGGTTTTTCAAAAAATATTAATTAAAAAATACTTCATGGTTTTTTTCCCTATACCATGGTTTTTCCCACCCGATGACGTCATATGTCATCACCAAACTAATAATTTTTGCAAATAAATAACAAACAAAGTAATTATTGTTAATAAATAATTATGTTTATAAATATCAGGATCACTAAGTGTCTTATTCAATGGTGAGTACTAGTAATAATGGTGAGTAAATGGTTGTTAAGGGAATGGGAAATGGTAATTTAAGGGTTTAAAGTGTTAAGGGATGGCTTGTGATACTGTTCATAGCCAAAAATGGTGTATTTACTTCTGCATCTCTACTTCGCGGAAATTCGACTTTCGCGGGCGGTCTCGAAACGCATCCCCAGCGGAAATCGAGGGAACACTGTATATTGAAAAGCATTTGTCTCAAGTAATACTGAATACTTCACAATGAATCAGCATGAATTAAAACATTCATTTAAGTCTTAAGATAACGGTGTGACCTGGTCAGACTTTGGAATGACTTTGAATTTAAAAGGCAGGTCTTCTGCTTTGCAATGTCTCTTCTTATGAAGACAAAGCTCCTTTCCACTGCTGACTCATTCAAAATGGCATACCAGTTCATAGTCATGTTTCATAACCAGGCACACCAAAAAGGTTTGAACTAGAACCTTTGAAGGTCTATTTATGTCAAAGCAGAACTAACTATATTTCAAGAAATTGGGGAAACAACTGATAAACCATCTTCAAAAGCCTCAGGTTCTCTCATGTAACTCTCTTACTTGGCATCTTTAAAGTTTTGCTCTCCCCTCCTGTTCAAAGTTTCTAATTCAAATGTCAGGCTAAATGCATTTTTGCAGTAACACCATTAGCAATAACAATTAGACTTATATGCCACTTCACAGTGCTTTACATCCTTCTCTAAGCGGATTAGTGTCAGCACATTGCCCCTTCCCAATCTCAGAATGATGGAAAGCTGAGTCAACCTTGAGCAGGTGAGACTCAAACTGTTGAACTGCTGGCAGCCAGCAGTCAGCAGAAGTAGCCTGCAGTACTGCATTCTATCCACTATGCTACCACGGCTCTTAAACATTAGGCACTTAAATAAGCAATAAGATTCTTAGATTAAGAGAGTTGAAAGGGATCTTGTAGGTCACCTAGTAGGCCATCACCTCCCGCCTAAGCAAACTCTACACCATTGCTTAATAAATTATCCTAGCCTCAATCGATATCTACCAATACTCATCACTTTCAACTAACATTCTGACCAATCCAGGAAATACACAAATGTTTCAGATTCAAACAATAACCTTAAAAATCAGGAGCACAGAGCTACATGCTTTCTCAAAAACAGAAACATAAAATATCAACAAACTCACAGATTTACATACCAAGTAGACAGAAAAATTCTATTCTACTTAGAATTAGATTGCAATATCATGACACAACTGAAAGCTTAGGTATAATACAAAATAAAAACCTTTACCTCGCCTGCTACTAAGTAGTTGTTATTTCTAAGTGCAGGTGATGCTTTTACAGTCTGAAATTTGCTTTTTTTAAGGCTTGTGTTATTCTTTGCTTGGGGTGAGGATACAGTGTCCATTTTATGTAACTTGTCTGTTTTAGCAGGACTTGGGGCATTTAGAGACACTTGGGGAGAACGTGGGCTGTCCATTATTGCGACAGGTTGCCGTAAACCCTTCTGAAGTTGTTTGCTTGGGCTTTCCCAAAGACAGTATGTCTCTCTTCTAGTGTTTGTTGGAATTTTATCTGCCCCTATTCCTTTTTCAAAGATTTTCAGTTTTGACTTTGATTCTTTCACAAACTTTTCAACAATCGCTGTCTTTTCCTCCTTCAGACGAATAGTATTATTTTTTTCTATTTTGTTTCCATTTTTAAGCTGCAGAGCTAGCAAGTGAGCTTCTTTAAATATTTCCACAAATTGATCTCCTGCAGGAGGGCTCCAAGGGAGGTCACGTGCATGTGATCGAATTTGACTTTCTTTGTGGGATTCAAGGTGCACAGCAATGCATTTTTCTTTATGGCCCACTGGTCCAATAAAAACTTCATCTTCATTTCCACTATAACGGAGATAAATTAAGTCAGGTCCACATACTTCTCTCCATTCTTAATGCACCTTGATTTTAATGCTAATTTTACCTTGTGGGAGATAGTGAAAGGTCAAAATCAAATTTTTCTTCAGTCAGGAGGTGAAAATCTGAAATTGCAATAGTACATCATACATTACTATTGTAACATTTATAATGGTTAGTGAGATGGGTGGCATATAAATTTAATAAACAAACATACCTGGGATTCACTTTTTTTCCCTACAGGAACCAAATTATTATTCAGCACCCCTTCAAATTATTGTACCATATTGCCTCAAACAGGCATTGGTTTCATGAACTTTCAGTTTACTGGATTGACTCTGCTTAACAGATATTCACAGGATAGGAACATCTCTTTATTTATTCATATTAATTGAATGAACGCGTTACTAATTGGTGTGGAACCTATGTTAATAGCATTTATAATAGGAAAGATATTTATTAGCAAGTCAGCTTCTTTTGAACTTATATCCTTAAAAAATTTCAATGCAGGAAGTGTCTACATATAGCAAATGGCTTGGTTAAAACATTAGCTTTAGCCATAAGCAAAAGTAATGATAAGAAATAAAATTATCTTTGGTTATTTTCATTAGGGATTTTAAACATGATACTCAACTTATGACCGTAATTGAGTCCAAAATTTATGTTGTTAATTGAGAAATTTGTTGAGTTTTGCCCCATTTCAGTGTTCCCTCTAATTTTTTGGGGGGGGTGGACGGAAAAGTATAGTGTCTGAGCGGCAGTCCCTTCGGGACTGGGCGGCACAGAAATAATAAATAAATAAACAAACAAACAAACAAATAAAAAAACCTACCCTGTTTTGACTCAGAGAATTTCAAAATAAAATACTGTACTGTGTGTCTATAACAGTGAGCTCATAATAGGGCAACTCTATCAATATCAAAATGCCACTTAAATAGTTGAGCTAGTTTCAAACTAGATTTTGATTTTCTTTCTTTCTTCCTTACTCCCATTCTTTTTCTTTCTCTTTTCCTTCCTCTCTTTTTTCTATCTGTTTCTCTCTCTTCCTCTCTTCCTCTCTCTCTCCTTCCCTCTCACACTTTCCCTCTCGGCTTCTGGGCAGGTTTGGAAAACTCTGAGTTGATGATGATTTTTAAGTGAGCAATTGCTCACTGCTCAGCTTAGAGGGAACTATGCCCCATTTTACAATTTTTCTTGCCATATTTAAGTGAATTGTTTGTAAAATTAATATGGCTTTCCCATTGACCTTGCTTGTCAAAAGGTTGCAAAAGGTGATCACATGACCCCAGAATACTGCAACTTTCCTAAATGTGAGTCAGTTGCCAAGCATCTAAATTTTGATCATGTCACCATGGGGAAGCTGCAACAGTCATAAAGTGTGAAAAACAGTCATAGGTCACTTTCTCCAGTGTCGTTGTAACTTTTAACATGCACTAAATGAACTGTTTTAAGTCAGGGACTAACGGACATTTGCTTTGTGTTTCTGGCAGATAGTGATGTAAGAATTTGCAAGCTGATCAATAAGTGAGCTGGGATGGTGCAGCAGGTAGAGTGCTGTACTGCAGGCCACTGAAGCTGACTGTAGATCAGCGGTTCAAATCTCATCACCGGCTCAAGGTTGACTCTGCCTTCCATCCTTCCGAAGTGGGTAAAACGAGGACCCGGATTGTGGGGGCAATATGCTGGCTCTGTTAAAAAGTGCTATTGCTAACATGTTGTAAGCTGCCCTGAGTCTAAGGAGAAGGGCAGCATAAAAATCAATCAAACAAACAAACAAGTAAATAATAGATGTAATAGGATGTCCTGGGTGCAGAAAAGAACACCCTGGAAGAAACTACCCTGTCATCATCATCATAATTAATAATAATAATAATAATAATAATAATAATAATAATAATTATTATTATTATTATTATTATTATCTCCAAGGACTTGGAGCGGCTCACAACAGCAACAAAATACAATATGATACAAATCCAATATTAAAACTAATTTAAAAACCCATTATTACTAAAAAACATTCAATTCTACACAATCACACCATTCTCAAATGCTAGGGTCAGAGAGATGGGGGAGGGGGGGAAAGAGGATAAGTCCCCCCATGCCTGGTGGCATAAATGCGTCTTTAACATCTTGCAGAAGGCAAGGAGGGTGGGGGCAATTTGAATCTCCAGGGGGGAGGTTGATTCGAGGGCCAGGGCCACCACAGAGAAGGCTCTACCCCTAGGTCCCGCCAGACGGCATTGTTTAGTCGACAGGACCTGGAGAAGGCCAACTCTGTGGGACCTAATTGGCCGCTGGGATTTATGTGGCAGAAGGCGGTAGGTATTCTGGTCCGATGCCATGTAGGATCCATGTCATGGATCTGTCAAGCTGTTTCTCTTACCTTCAAGTGGACTTAGATTGATTTTTGTATCTTTCTGTAAAGTCACAACAGAACTTAGAACAGTGTTTTTCAATCTTGCACATGAATATGATTGTTCCTGTAGTCCAGGGGTCCCCAAACTTGGCAACCTATGGCACCTTATGGATTTCAATTCCCAGAATTCTCCAGCCATCTACTGTAGTCTGTAATTTTTCTGGAAATCTGTTGGAAGCTTCTTGTATGTGAAGTGAAATGTCTTCAAAGAAAAACAAGAAAGTTCAGTTACCTCCTGAAAACACCTTTGGGACAACCATGATCTGGATGGCAGAGAATGGATGCTACATATCTAATCTGGATTAAAACAGGGGAGCACTTACCGTTTCTTATTTCAAATCTATTTCTGAAAAGTCCTCGTGGTTTTTCGTTGTATATTTGCTGGAAAACGTCATTATCTTCCAGGGAGGTCCTTGCATAGTGTCCAGTTGCTATTGCATCAGCTCCTGGAATAGATTTGGAAAAAACAAAGGCAAATTAGATACTTTTATTTCACGACTTTTGTTTTTTATGACTTTCTTCTGTACCACTTTGGTAGGAGGAAACTCCACTGAATTCAGTAATACTTTCTCTGAATACAAAAGTGTATGACTGCACCTTCAATTAAGACACAAATTGATCTGAAAAGCCAGATCTTGATAGGCTGTAAAAAGATTATATGCCAAATTAGCACTGATTTTCAGGTTTATTCCACACCTAGGTTTTTCAGAACAGAAATCACCACTGAAACGAGAACTTACCAATGTTATTCATAGCATAGTGTAGGAAATAATTGAATTTGATGTTTTTATTACATATAATATCAGGATTAGGTGTCCGTCCAACTTCATATTCATTTAAAAGATAGCTGTAGGTGGAAATATAAAAAAGAAATTGGCACATATTATCATACATGGTGGACGTGTCCTGAGACTAAAATATTTTGGAACAAAGTGGAGAATTGGATAAATGAAATAACAAAGGAGAAGATTAAAAAATCTCCTGAATTTTTTCTATTGGGCATTTCAAATACAAAGTATAAAAAAGAAATTTATTATTTAATAATACATATATTGGTTGCGGCCCGAATAGTATTCGCACAGAAATGGAAAGAAAAGACAATACCAAAAGATGTTGAAGTGTTTAAAAGAATTATAGAATGTGCAGAATTAGATATGATGACTAAACGTTTGAATAATCAAACTGAAACAGAATTTTACAAAATATGGGACAAAGTATATGAGTGGTGGAATTTTAAAAATAGTATTAATAATTAAACATATAAGAATATATAACCATTGAAAAATTATAAGATAGAATGAAATAGTATATAGTATAACCAAGTTAGAAGAGTTTATTTTATTTTTTCTGTATTACTAATATTTTCTTTTTTCTCTTTGTACAAGTATACAATATTTTAATAGATAAAGAAATTTAATTAATAGGCTTAATATTAAAAACATAGAGTTAAATTTAATAAGAATGTAATCTACACATGTGGCATTTCTGTATTGATCTGATAACAGTTAGGGTTTTTATATTTTTGTATTAGTTAGACTTCGACGACAAGCGGAGCAATGGCAGCTCCTTAAATGTTTAGTGTTGTATGTCTTTGTCTGTCCTTTTGAAAAACAATAAAAATATTTTTTTTAAAAGATAGCTGTAGGTAAGGAAAAAAAATACACTACAATGATTACGAATTTTTGGAAATGCAGAGGCATGTTTACTGCTCCACCAAGAATCCCAGTTACTTGATATAAAGCTAAAACCTGAATCATATCAAATTCATCAGAAGCAGCTAACAGAATAGAGAAATCTCTTTGCCCTGACCAGATTTTACTGAGGTTGTTTCAGTTTATAATTAGCGCCTTATTTTAAATCATTTAAAAATGAAAAAAAGGATTGGTTTATAATAGTGTTTTTCAAATGACCCTGGGATGCTGCAACCATCATAAAAATATGCAGTTGCCATGTGCCCAAATTTTAATCATGCGACCAAGTGGATGCTGCGACAGGACTGGCTGTAAGTAATTTTTTTCCAGTGCTGTTCTAACATCAAACAGTTACCAAATGAATGGGTGTAAGTCAAGGGCTACCATTACTTCCATATTATCCCCAGGAAAACCATGTGCCTGTATTATACACATCAGAAATAAAATTCAACTCAAGAAAGTCTGCATCTTTAGTTTATCATTGGTGGCTCTTCAAATAAACTTCCTTCAAATCCATGGTGGATTGCTTTTACTTCCAGAGGCAAAGGAGATTTGTTATAGACTTCAGAATGTTCTAAAATTCTTTATATAGACTTTTCTAACCAAAGCATAGAGCTTTGATACTTTGCTAGATTATAAAGAGCAGTAGAGGAGAGAACTAACCAAGGAAGCTTGCAAAGCCTACATAGGAAACCCATTAACTTTGTTTCTCTTATTAATCTTCCCGGTCACACAAGTTTTCCTTCAGCAATTCTCTTACCTAAACACTTCATTCCAATATTCTTTAACATAGAAAACTTGGCGAAATGGAATATTGAGTATCTGACACACTTTATATGCATCTTCATAATCTTGATTGCCTTGACAAATTCCTTTTTCATCCACCAAGTCCCAGTTGTTCATGAATACGCCAGTCACATCATATCCTGTTCAGATGTGGAAAGTAAGAAATGAGAAAGTATAAGAGACAATAATATACAAGAAAAATTAACATACGGTACTTACAAACTTACAATACTATACAAGAAAAATGAACATGCTTACAAATAATATTAAATCTTTCACTTTAAAAAAGTGTTTTGAATCATCTCCGGGACCGCCTTCTGCCGCACGAATCCCAGCGACCGGTTCGGTCCCACAGAGTTGGCCTTCTCCAGGTCCGGTCGACTAAACAATGCCGTCTGGCAGGACCCAGGGGAAGAGCTTTCTCTGTGGTGGCTCCGACCCTCTGGAACCAGCTCCCCCAAGATTAGGATTGCCCCCACCCTCCTTGCCTTTTGCAAACTCCTTAAAACCCACCTCTGCCGTCCGGCATGGGGGAACTGAAACATCTCCCCCTTGCCCATGTTGTTTTGGTGTTAGATTGATTGTGTGCTTGTTTTTTAATATTCTGGGGTTGTTTTTTATGAATTTTTTAGCTTAAATTGTAATTGGATTGGTGGGTATTGGATTTGTTATTATGTATTGTTTTTACCTTGTTGTGAGCCGCCCCGAGTTTGCGGAGAGGGGCGGCATATAAATCCAATAAATCTAATCTAATCTAATCTAAATCTATGGCAAAAACTCATATCTCCTCCACTTTATCCAGTTTTGGATAATTCTTACTATGCTAATATAAAATATACTATTCCACGAATAATACATTGTGAACATGGCAAGTAGAAAATCTTCATTCTAGCTAGATTTAGAATTAGAATTGAAAGGGACCTTGTAGGTCATCTAGTCCAACCCCCCCACCCACCCCCAAGCAGGAGTTCCTACACCATTTGAGACAGATGGCAGTCCAATCTCCCCTTGAAGGTTGCAAATGTTGGGGCTCTCATGACCTCCACTGGCAAGCTGTTCTACTGGTTGATCGCTCTCACAGTCAGAAAGCTTCTCCTCACTTCCAGGTTGAATCTCTTTTTGGTCAGCTTCCATCCATTATTCCTTGTCTGGCTTTCTGGTGCCATAGATATGTCAGAACATGTAGGCAATAATGGACTGAATAGATTCTGGCCATAGATTGCCCATGAAAACATTGAATTAGCTCATGTTTAGCTTCATCATTAAAATATAGAGACTGTTTAGAGAAGGCTGTAAAGCACTATAAAGCAGTATATAAGTCTAAGTGTTATTGCTATTATTAAAATATAAAATGAAAAATGAAATAAGAGTTTAGCAAAAATATCTTTCAAAGTCTGTGTGTGGGTCTCAATATATAACAATATCTATCTGCAATTCTTTTAAATCGAAGGTATAAGTAAAACAAAGGTGCAAGTGAAACAGGGAATTATGGGAGTTGAAGTCCACAGGTCTTAAAGTTGCCAGGTTTGGGGACCCCTGCTAGGCATTTGCATTACATTGCATACCCTTCCTTTTCCCCCCACAGCCTCAGCCCCCCCACCACCATTTCAGCATATAGGGAATTAGGGTATCCATGTCAGCTACCATTTCATCAGATGCACAATCTGATTACAATTTTCTCTTTATGCTTGCATCAGGCAATCTATGTCAATATTGAACACCCCCCCCCCCAAACTTCACTGTGCTAGAAAGGGGGGGCATTATTTCATCCTCACACCAACCTCAGGAAGATGGAAGGCCGAATCAACATTGAGTCTGCTGAGATTCGAACTGCCAAGTTGCAGGTAGACGGCAAACAAGGTGGTCTTTGATTTACGACCACAATCCAGCCCAAAATTAATGCTAGACGTTTGTTAACTGAGTTTTGCCCCGTTTTACCACCTTTCTTGCCACAATTGTTAAGTTAATCGCTGCAGTTAAGTAAGTAACCTGATTGTTAAGTCAATCTGGCTTCCCCTGTTGACTTTGGCCAAACAGAAGTTCGCAAAAGGGGATAGCACAACCCCAGGACTCTGCAAAGGGCATAAATATCAGTTGCCAAACATCCTAATTTTGATCATTACAGGCAATGCCACAATGGTCCTAAGAGTGAAAAAATGATCATAACTCACTTCTTTCATTGCCATTGTAACTTTTAAAGGTCACTAAAGGAACTGAGACTGCCTTCTGCTGCACGAATCCCAGCGACCGATTAGGTCCCACAGAGTGGGCCTTCTCCGGGTCCCGTCAACTAAACAATGCCGCTTAGCGGGACCCAGGGGAAGAGCCTTCTCTGTGGTGGCCCCGACTCTCTGGAACCAGCTCCCCGCAGAGATTAGAACTGCCCCTACCCTCTTTGCCTTTCGTAAACACCTCAAAACACACCTTTGTCGTCAGGCATGGGGGAATTGAGACATCTCCCCCGGGCCTATACAATTTATGTATGGTATGTTTGTATGTATGTTTGCTTAATAATGGGTTTTTTAAAATATTTTAAATTGTAAATTATTAGATTTGTTATGAATTGTTTTATTGTGCTGCGAGCCGCCCCGAGTCTACGGAGAGGGGCAGCATACAAATCTAATAAATAATAATAATAATAATAATAATAATAATAATAATAATAATAATAATAATAACTGTTGTAAGTCAAGGACTACCTGTATTCAAAATGCTTTGCCTTCTTTCAAAGCACATTTTTTAAAGCTGCTCCCTGCAACCCTGGGCTCTCATAGTGGTCTTCCATCCAAGCATTTAGGCTGAGGCTGCTTAGCTTTTGCAGATCAACCACGGTCATCTATGTTGACCCTGGACTTAATGAAGCACAGTGGACCAACACCAGCAGATGACATGGAGAATTCTGGGAGTTGAAGTCCGCAAGTCTTAAAATTGCCAAGTTTGAAGATTTCTTGGCCTACAGCAAAGGTTTTATGTTTGCTATGCTTTAAATCCCTGGTTCCCAACGTGGAGCCCACAGGGAGCAATTTCATTTTTAATGGGGGCAATTGGAACCTTGTTTAAACCTAGTTAATGGCCTTTTAGGCTTCCTCCGTGTGAGTAGTTCACTTTTTGAATAATAAGAATTATATGTGGGGAGGGGGAGGTCTCGCGATTTTAGAGATGCTTAGGTGGACATGGGCAAATAAGATTGGGAACCACTGCTTTAAATTCTAATAAACTTCTGACTTTCAAAGTGAGACTTTTGTGGTGCACTGTCTGTTCAATTGTTATTAAGTGCAGATATGTTAATGATTTGGGGTGTCCCCCCCCCCCGACATGGGTAAAAAGAAGACTCAGAATATGCTGAGGGAATATGGGGGTGGGGGGATATGCTGACTCTGTAAACCGCTTAGAGAGGGCTGTAAAGCACAGTGACGCTGTATATAAGTCTAAACGTTATTGCTCTCGCCACAGTCCTCAGGAATCCGACCGGAAGGAGCATTTAGCCGACCGGAAGGAGCATTTAGCCGACCGGAAGGAGCATTTAGCAAGGGCAACTCTTTCCCTCAGGCTTCGCCCACCAGATGCTACGAGCCCTCTCAAAGGCCTTCGCAAAGGGAATGCCGGGAGTTGTAGTCTCCATATACCGGAACGGAAATTCTCCTGAGGGAAAGAAAGCGCGAGTGGATGAGGGAGAGTTAAGAGGCCGGGTATGTGGGGGTGAAATACAGGGCTGGCTGCTCTCCGCGCCCTCCCCTTGTTCTTCGCTGGGGAAGCCTCACCTCTTCTCCTCAGTAGCAGAGCCGCCACGGCGCTGTCCACGCCGCCAGACATGGCGCACACCACATGCCGTCGAGCGGCTCCCATCATGGTCTAGCTTTGCTGCCTCAAAAGGCCGGCCGGCCGCGCTTCCTTTCCCGACCGCAGCCTCTCTGAAGGGCAGAAGCAGGACGGGGCCGCCCCTGTGGGCGGAGCTGAGCTCACAGAAGGCCGGGGAAACCGGGCTTCCCCTCGGCTCTCCTCCGGGAGGAAGAGGGCAGCTTTGGCGGGGCGTGAGGGAAGAATCCCGACAGTGGGAGGGGACTTTCCTGTCCTTTTATCTTTGGGTCATGCAGCGGCTGAGGAGGAGGATGGTGGAAGCTGACGTCCTGCCTTTTTTTATTCACCCCAGGCGGAGGAATGGGAGCAACAGCTGGAGGACACCCGTGTGCATGTGCACCTGTGCGCGCATCTTGAGTCAAGGGATGGTTCCTGGCGGCCGCTTGAACCAACCCCTGCATTTTTTTCCTGAAGATGATTTTTTGAGCTGGTTTTTGTTTTTTGCCATTTCTTTGCTTTCTGGGGTTCTTTTTTATATAACCTTTTAAAATTGGTTTTCATAACAATATAATCATTTAACATTCACACAACACATAACAGTGTGCTCAGTGTTAAGTGCCCTCCACCAAAATGGGGGCATAATTTCTATATACCATTTTAACTCAAGAGCAGTATATCTATTTACATATAAAGTAATTTCTGGGGGTCTGAGAGAAAAGAGACTGGCTCTCAGGTTCTCCTGGGTTTTAACCAAGAGGCTGATGTTATATATATTTCATGTAATATTAGAAAATTTAACCTCAAAATTCTGCCAAAAGCTGGCATTAATAAGCTATATAATATTTGAATTGAGTGCAATTGGTTGTAATCAAAACTGCACTGTTAATGTAGATTTGCCTGGATACCTTCCTCTTAACGCAGCACATAACACCTAGCACAGTCACGAACAAAAGCCCGGCAGAAAGCTCAGGTCACCTTTGGACAGGTTGCATCCCTCCTACTTAGATACTAAACAGTACTGCTCTGATTCCCCCGAAAGATCATTTAATGTGGGGCAATCAGTTTATGCCAGAAACTTTGACTGGGTAAATCAGTGGGAGAAGGGAAGCATAGCGGAACAAACCGGCCTGAAAACCTACCACATCCTACTAGGGGATGGCCGCCTTTGGAAAAGGCACGTTGACCATCTAAGGAGGCGGCTGAAAACGACTGGCCTCCGGCAGGGGCTGTCCGAACAAACTAACGGAGCCTCTGAACCTTCACTCCCCACAGGGAGTTCAAATCGATCAAGCAAACACGACCCGGACAATGGGAAATAGATTAGGACTTACCGTGCCGCCGAGAGCACTCCAGCGTCCGACAGTGGGGAGCCGTCCTCCTTCGATGTCGTGGACTCGACTGAACTGCACAGGTCAGCGAGGAGGGCAAGGAAGCCAAGCCGATTGGAGGGTGCAGTCGCTGTAGGTGGCTTCCTCGGGCTTTCCGAAGTGGTCTATTGGAAACACATATATGTGAGAAAAATTCATACAACTCATAGAACCATTTTGTTTATCTTTATTTTTATACAAAAAAAGAAACAAGTTCCCGATCATATTATAAAAGCTTTATTTACTGAGAACATAAAACCATTTTAATTTGTAACTTTAGCTTTTAAGAAATGATTGGTTTGCATTTACTTAAAACTGAAATGTTTCAACAGGCATTCATATTGAGGATTGGAGTTGTTCCCATTTTTATTTATTGAAGTATAAAACTTAGCTGGAAATAAAGTGATTTTAAAAAAAACATTCACAAAATCTGATCTGATGTTAAATTTCAAATCTCTTTTCTGAAGTACCTCACACCAACTAATAATGTATCCTAAAATGAGTTGATTATAACTCTGGACCAAAAGCAAAGTGAACTAGTTTTCCAAAATTCTCAGTATCAGTTATCACTATTCTCATGTGCCAATAGAAGCCACATTCTAGTGGCTTCTCTCATAGAAAAAAAATTATTAAACACAAAATGTATATCTTTATAACTAAAGTAGCCTTTAAGCATGAAGACAATTTCATAATGCAAAACTATAGAGCGTTAGAGCAAGCCTTCACTTATAACTATGGACTCTGTATCATATCGATTTACATTTCATATACTGTATTTGTGGGACTATAAGAAGATGTACTCCACCCCCCCTAAAAGAGTGTGGAAATGTCGGTGCGTCTTATACACCGAATGCAGCCATTTTTGCTGTCCTAAACACCCTCCACCTGCAGAGAGCTCTTGCTGCTGGAGAATGGCAAAATCATCAAATAATGGGCATTTTTCTCTCTTTTTCTTGCAAAAAGTGTGTAGGGAAACGGACTGGGAAGCCTGCAGATAGCTCCTGGGGAATGGGGCAAGGCCAAAAAAGATGTCTCCAATTTTGTGAAAAAACAGGCAAAAATGGCTCATTTTTCACTTAAAAATGGGGGCATCTTTGCCTTCTAAATACCCCATCTAGTACGACTGGAAGAGGAATTCTGGCAGTTGAAATCCACTAGTTTTAGAGCTGTGAAGTTTGAAAACTTTTGGATTAGGGAAGAGGTGTGCAAGTGTCTTCAAACATGGCAAGTTTAAGATGTGTGGACTTCAACTCCCATTCCTGAGCAACCATGACTGGGGCTGGAATTGTGGGAGTTGAAGTCCACAAGTCTTAAAGCTGTCAAGTTTGCAGTTTGTAAAAAGTGTACATGATTGTAAAAAGTATTCTGCTATACTGGTATTTTATTAAATAATATATTACTACACCATTTGGTTCAGAATACTTTTTTCCTTGTTTTCCACATGTAAACTATAGGTGCGTCTTATACTCCAGTGTGTCTTATAGTCTGAAGCATACAGTTATTATAAAATTAGTCCTTTATATAAGTCTAATTTCCTCAAATATCACTTATTTCAAAAAAGTGGCTTAATTCTCATTATCTATACTAAATTATATTATCATAATGATGATGATGATGATGGTTATTATTATTATTATTATTATTATTATTATTATTATTATTATTATTATATTTCTCTCTCCCCCTCCCTCTCTGTGTTGATACAGAAGGAGGTCAATGATATGGAAAATATTATCTATATAATGTAGAACATTATCTAAATAGGCAGATGAATTCCTAAAATTCTGTATACCAATAAATTGTTTGACATTAAAAAAATATTTTCCCTGAGAAAATATTTTTCTCACTGGCCACTTTGAGAATACAAAATGAGTAAAGCTTATAAGTAATTGTGTGGAAAACAATTCAAATTAAATTCCTTTAAGCTTTTTTTACTTTAAAAACCTACTTCCGAATCCCACGGAGAGCTGTCTTCGTCTTTCTCTTCCTTCATTGATTTAGCTATAAAATAAAATAGTAAATTGTGCCAATTCAGAGTATTGCTAGACACTATTTATTCCTGGTGTACGATCGAAAGGTCAGGGTTAATGGCTCAAGCCAGCAACAAATGTCTCTCGCACGAGTTTCTGCAAATTACTCTTGACTGGGTTTCAGAGCTCTTATGTTCTCCAAATCAAATGCAAAACAACGAGGCTTTAAATGTCCCCAGATTCAAAAGTCCATTGAGGAATTCCTGTATCTTTGTTCCTGTTAACTGCCGAACGATAATTCCCACACCGCTTTTTGCAAGCCCTCCCCTTTTGAAGCCTGCTGCAGCTTTCCAAATTGCTTCCAGCTGTGCTTTAGAATCTCCATCTGAAGCTGCACCTCCCGTCCCACCATTCTACGCACCATGACATTGAGGCATACCTGGCGTGTGTGAATGAGACCTGGCTGGGCCCAGAGGGGGGGGGGGGGAGCTCCTGTCTCGGAAATGGGCCCAACAGAGTTTCAGATGTGGCACCAGCCGTGATCCCAGGGAAGGGGGGGAGGAGTGGCAATTATAGCCAAGAAGAAGACCTTCAAGCTGCATAGGGTCACTGCTCCCGAGATTGCAGGTTGTGAGTCCCTTCTTATGAGGCCGGACCTACGGGTACACGTGGACTTGTTACCTGCCTCTCAGCTGCGTATCAACAGCCCTGCCTGCACTGCTCGAGGAGGTAGCCAGGCTGGCGGTGGAGTCCCCCAGACTTATTGTCTTGGGGGAGTTTAATCTGCCATCGCTCAGTGAACCCTCTGGGTTGGCGCAGGAGTTCATGGCCACCATGGACCTGACCCAAGTAGTTCAGAGCCTAACCCATGAGAGGGGGCACACTCTCGACATGGTTTTCCTCGCAGGACAGTTGAGTAATGATCAGATATTAAGGGGCTTAGAAACGTTGCCTTTGTCATGGTCAGATCTAATTTATTTATCAGCTCTTTATGTGGAACCGTATCAAAGGCTTTGCTGAAGTCCAGGTAGGCAATATCCACGGCACCACCTTCATCCAACACCTTTGTGACATAGTCAAAGAAATCGATGAAATTAGTCTGACGTGATTTGCCTTCAGTAAAGCCATGCTGATTTGGCTCCAATAAGTTATTGTTTTTTAGGTGCTGATTTATCCTCTTTTTGAGTAGAGTCTACATCATTTTAACTACAACTGATGTCAAGCTAACTGGCCTGTAGTTACCAGCTTCTTCTCTACTGCCCTTCTTGTGGATAGGCACAACACTGGCCATTCTCCAATCCTCAGGAACTTCTCCTGTTAACAAGGATTGGTTAAACAAATGGTATCCTTCTGCGCTGACTGGAGGGGTTGGTAGTGGCAGGCACCGTTTTACGGTGGTTCTCCTCCTACCTGTCTGGTCCGGTGCAGTCGCTGGATGTGGTTTCCTCGGGCTTTCCGACGTGGTCTATTGGAAACACATATATGTGAGAAAAATTCATACAACTCATAGAACCATTTTGTTTATCTTTATTTTTATACAAAAAAAGAAACAAGTTCCCGATCATATTATAAAAGCTTTATTTACTGAGAACATAAAACCATTTTAATTTGTAACTTTAGCTTTTAAGAAATGGTTGGTTTGCATTTACAGTACTTAAAACTGAAATGTTTCAACAGGCATTCATATTGAGGATTGGAGTTGTTCCCATTTTTATTTATTGAAGTATAAAACTTAGCTGGAAATAAAGTGATTTAAAAAAAAACATTTACAAAATCTGATCTGATGTTAAATTTCAAATCTCTTTTCTGAAGTACCTCACACCAACTAATAATGTATCCTAAAATGAGTTGATTATAACTCTGGACCAAAAGCAAAGTGAACTAGTTTTCCAAAATTCTCAGTATCAGTTATCACTATTCTCATGTGCCAATAGAAGTCACATTCTAGTGGCTTCTCTCATAGAAAAAAAATTATTAAACACAAAATGTATATCTTTATAACTAAAGTAGCCTTTAAGCATGAAGACAATTTCATAATGCAAAACTATAGAGCGTTAGAGCAAGCCTTCACTTATAACTATGGACTCTGTATCATATCGATTTACATTTCATATACTGTATTTGTGGGACTATAAGAAGATGTACTCCACCCCCCCCTAAAAGAGTGTGGAAATGTCGGTGCGTCTTATACACCGAATGCAGCCATTTTTGCTGTCCTAAACACCCTCCACCTGCAGAGAGCTCTTGCTGCTGGAGAATGGCAAAATCATCAAATAATGGGCATTTTTCTCTCTTTTTCTTGCAAAAAGTGTGTAGGGAAACGGACTGGGAAGCCTGCAGATAGCTCCTGGGGAATGGGGCAAGGCCAAAAAAGATGTCTCCAATTTTGTGAAAAAACAGGCAAAAATGGCTCATTTTTCACTTAAAAATGGGGGCATCTTTGCCTTCTAAACACCCCATCTAGTACGACTGGAAGAGGAATTCTGGCAGTTGAAATCCACTAGTTTTAGAGCTGTGAAGTTTGAAAACTTTTGGATTAGGGAAGAGGTGTGCAAGTGTCTTCAAACATGGCAAGTTTAAGATGTGTGGACTTCAACTCCCATTCCTGAGCAACCATGACTGGGGCTGGAATTGTGTGAGTTGAAGTCCACAAGTCTTAAAGCTGTCAAGTTTGCAGTTTGTAAAAAGTGTACATGATTGTAAAAAGTATTCTGCTATACTGGTATTTTATTAAATAATATATTACTACACCATTTGGTTCAGAATACTTTTTTCCTTGTTTTCCACATGTAAACTATAGGTGCGTCTTATACTCCAGTGTGTCTTATAGTCTGAAGCATACAGTTATTATAAAATTAGTCCTTTATATAATTCTAATTTCCTCAAATATCACTTATTTCAAAAAAGTGGCTTAATTCTCATTATCTATACTAAATTATATTATGATAATGATGATGATGATGATGGTTATTATTATTATTATTATTATTATTATTATTATTATTATTATTATTATATTTCTCTCTCCCCCTCCCTCTCTGTGTTGATACAGAAGGAGGTCAATGATATGGAAAATATTATCTATATAATGTAGAACATTATCTAAATAGGCAGATGAATTCCTAAAATTCTGTATAGCAATAAATTGTTTGACATTAAAAAAATATTTTCCCTGAGAAAATATTTTTCTCACTGGCCACTTTGAGAATACAAAATGAGTAAAGCTTATAAGTAATTGTGTGGAAAACAATTCAAATTAAATTCCTTTAAGCTTTTTTTACTTTAAAAACCTACTTCCGAATCCCACGGAGAGCTGTCTTCGTCTTTCTCTTCCTTCATTGATTTAGCTATAAAATAAAATAGTAAATTGTGCCAATTCAGAGTATTGCTAGACACTATTTATTCCTGGTGTACGATCGAAAGGTCAGGGTTAATGGCTCAAGCCAGCAACAAATGTCTCTCGCACGAGTTTCTGCAAATTACTCTTGACTGGGTTTCAGAGCTCTAATGTTCTCCAAATCAAATGCAAAACAACGAGGCTTTAAATGTCCCCAGATTCAAAAGTCCATTGAGGAATTCCTGTATCTTTGTTCCTGTTAACTGCCGAACGATAATTCCCACACCGCTTTTTGCAAGCCCTCCCCTTTTGAAGCCTGCTGCAGCTTTCCAAATTGCTTCCAGCTGTGCTTTAGAATCTCCATCTGAAGCTGCACCTCCCGTCCCACCATTCTACGCACCATGACATTGAGGCATACCTGGCGTGTGTGAATGAGACCTGGCTGGGCCCAGAGGGGGGGGGGGGAGCTCCTGTCTCGGAAATGGGCCCAACAGAGTTTCAGATGTGGCACCAGCCGTGATCCCAGGGAAGGGGGGGAGGAGTGGCAATTATAGCCAAGAAGAAGACCTTCAAGCTGCATAGGGTCACTGCTCCCGAGATTGCAGGTTGTGAGTCCCTTCTTATGAGGCCGGACCTACGGGTACACGTGGACTTGTTACCTGCCTCTCAGCTGCGTATCAACAGCCCTGCCTGCACTGCTCGAGGAGGTAGCCAGGCTGGCGGTGGAGTCCCCCAGACTTATTGTCTTGGGGGAGTTTAATCTGCCATCGCTCAGTGAACCCTCTGGGTTGGCGCAGGAGTTCATGGCCACCATGGACCTGACCCAAGTAGTTCAGAGCCTAACCCATGAGAGGGGGCACACTCTCGACATGGTTTTCCTCGCAGGACAGTTGAGTAATGATCAGATATTAAGGGGCTTAGAAACGTTGCCTTTGTCATGGTCAGATCTAATTTATTTATCAGCTCTTTATGTGGAACCGTATCAAAGGCTTTGCTGAAGTCCAGGTAGGCAATATCCACGGCACCACCTTCATCCAACACCTTTGTGACATAGTCAAAGAAATCGATGAAATTAGTCTGACATGATTTGCCTTCAGTAAAGCCATGCTGATTTGGCTCCAATAAGTTATTGTTTTTTAGGTGCTGATTTATCCTCTTTTTGAGTAGAGTCTCCATCATTTTAACTACAACTGATGTCAAGCTAACTGGCCTGTAGTTACCAGCTTCTTCTCTACTGCCCTTCTTGTGGATAGGCACAACACTGGCCATTCTCCAATCCTCAGGAACTTCTCC